>NC_056734.1:351057371-351134871 GCF_019279795.1 Protopterus annectens | reverse complement strand
GAAAAGGCTTCCTTTTTGCAACCCTACCCCATAGCCCAGACACATGGAGAATACAGGTTATTGTTGTCAGATGTAGTACACAACCAGTACTTGCCAGAAATTCCTGCAGCTCCTTCGGTGTTGCTGTAGGTGTCTTGGTAGCCTCCCTGACTAGTTTTCATCTTGTCTTTTCATCAATTTTGGAGGGACGTCCAGTTCTTTGTAACGTCACTGTTGTCCCATATTTTCTCTACTTTTTGATGACTGTCTTCACTGTGTTCCATGGTATAGCCAATGCTGTGGAAAAGTTTTTGTACCCTTCTCCTGACTCATGCCTTTTAACAATAAAATCCCTTTGATGCTTTGTAAGCTCTCTGCAAACCATGGCTTTTGCTGTAGCAGGCAACTGAGTAAATGTCAGGAAAATCCTACTAGAACAGCTAAAATTTATTTGGGGTTTATCAGAGTCTCTTTAATTGATGGCAGGTGTGTACCCAAGAGACTGAATGCTGTAATTAAATCAAAAGGTGCTTCAACAAAGTATTAGTTTAAGGGTGTTTTTTCCCCTAACAGATTTGTTTGTTTTTCAATCGAATTGTACAGGTTATAGGTCACATTAAAGGTGGGAAAAGTTTTGAAATTATTTATTGTGGTCTCATTTTTTTATATCACAAAAACCTGGTATTTTAACAGGGGTGTGTACACTTTTTAAATTCACTATATATATATATATATATATATATATATATATATATATATATACATGGGTTTATATTAGAAGCACGAAAGTTGAAATGGGCGAATGCTAGAACATCGACACATTTATTTTATTTTTATTTATTTATTTGCTGTTGGTTAACCAGGATGGTCCATTGGGCCAAGTGAACCCATTTTCAATGGAGTCCTCGGGAGAAAAGCTCCAACAAGAATGCATGTTACAGAGATTTACATTACATAACATATAAGACATAGCAAGGTGTAGTTTACAATCTGTAAAATTATCAACAAAAATAATAATAGAGTGAAGTTAAACCTTTTTTTTTGATACAGAAGAATTCAGGATGATAGATTATATTAAGAATTAGATTACGAGCAAAATATAGGTGGTGAAGGTAATGAGAATACAGGAAGTGGAGAAAGCTTATGTGGGGAGGGAGCAGGAGCATTCCCATGTGGATGTTAGGTAGGAGTGAAGTGATTTTTTTAAAGTTTGGAAGGCTAGTGATGGTGTGAATGGAGGGAGGGAGGGAGTTCCATAGTTGCGCTATGGAAAAAGAGAGTAGGTTTTGTCCTGAGGGGCGAAGGGGTCTGTAGACTTCTATTAGGTTTTGCTTAGTGTATCTGAAAAGTCTTTGAGTCTGGTGAATTTTAAAGGTAGAAGAAAGGGCGGGACAGAGGGATGGTTGAAAAATGAGTTTGTGTGCATATGCGAGCTGAGTGTAGGAGAGGTAGTTGGGAAGTTCGAGCCAATTTAGTTTATAGAGTGGTGCGCGGTGATGAGTTGAAGCTTTGTTACTAGTGGCAAATTTGGCTATTTTGTTGTAACAGGTAGCTAGTTTAGTTTTAATAGATGATTGTAGATTAGTTAAAGGGGGGGGCACCATAAAGGAGAGAGGGTAAGAGAAATGTAGCAGTGAGTTTGGTTGTTGATAAGAGGAATTGCTTGTGACGATAGAGCAGGCCGAGTTTTTGTTTTTTTTTTTTTAATGTCTATTAGTAGATGGGACTCAAATTTAAGTTTATCGTCAATTTGAACTCCTAGTAGTTTGGTTTCAGATACCAGTTCAAGTGGAGTGTTATTTTGACTGGTGATGGAGAATAGTTGTCTATCAAATGTGTTTGTTTTAGAGGGCATAATTATCATTAATTTTGATTTAGCTGCATTAAGTGCAAGATGGTTATTTTTCATCCACTGTTCTGTGGTGGAGAATGCTTCTTGGGTGAGCTTTAGAAGGGTTGGAATGGAAGAGGCTGCACAGATGATTGTAGAATCATCTGCGTATTGGATGATGCTAGCATGGGGGATAGAGTGATAGTAATCATTTACGAAGATGTTGAAGAGTAGGGGGCCTAATATGGAGCCTTGTGGGACACCTGTGGGGGAGTTTAGGAAAGAGGAGATGGCTTTTTTCCATTTGACAGCTTGTTGCCTGTTTAAGAGATAGCTGGTGAACCAGTTGAGAGTTGAAGGTGATAGGTTTAGCTTTGACAATTTAGTGAGTAGTAGGTTATGGAAGATAGTGTTGAATGCTTTGGAGAGATCAGGAAGGATGGTAGATACAGTAAGACTGGAGTCTCTAGTTTTATTCACAGTTTCAAGGAATGAAAGGAGGGCTGTCATAGTACTATGATTAGGGCAGAAGCCATGTTGAGTAGAAGTAAGTAGGGTGTTGTCTAATAAATAGGGAAGGAGTTGTAAATGGATACATTTTTCTAGAATTTTTGATATAGGAGAGAGGATGGTGATGGGCCGGAAGTTGGTAATGCTAGTATTATTCCCTCCTTTATGAAGGGGAATGATAAAAGCTTTTTTCCAGATTTGTGGAACAAGACCTTCTTGGATGGAGTGGTTTAGTAGTTTACTAATTGGGAGGGCGATGGCATCTGTACAGATGTGCTGAGGAAGTGTGAGGGGATGTTATCAGGGGCATTAGTGCATGGTTTTAGCTTCTGTAGTAGTTTTTTTATAGTGGAAGTAGGGATTGGTTTCAGTGAGAATGTAGGGGGTTGCGAGGTAGTAGGGTGATAGAGTGGAGAAGAGGGGGGTGTAGGAGGAGGGCAGGTGGTAGTAGGGGGTGGGTGGTTGCTCGAGAAGGAAGAGGTAAGTTTGGAAATATAGTCAATGAAAAAGGAGTTGAATTTGGTGGCGAGTTCATTGTCTTGTACATTTGGGTTAGGGTTTGGGTTTTCAGTTGTGCCAGGTTTTAGGAGGGAGGTTATACCTTTCCAGAATTTTTGTGGGTCAGTTTTGTATTTACTTTGGAGAGAAGTGTAGTAGTTTTGACGGTCTGTTGAAATAAGCTTTTTTACTGTATTGCGAAGAGTTTTGTATTCATTAAGGGTAGTGGGAGATTTGTGCTTCTGATAGCGTGTCCAGGCTTTATCTCTTAACCGCATGGTTGTCAATGTGCTTTTAGTTAGACAAGGGGTAGTTTTGTTTTTTATTCTTTTGGTTTTTAATGGAGTATGAATGTCTAAAAGATTTTGGAAAGTAATATTAAAGTGAGTGATTGCACTTTCGAGGGGGAGAGTTTTTAGGGGGGGGTCCAGTTAAATGATTTTAAGGAGTTGGAGAAGGCTTCTGAGTTTAAGTTTTTTAGGTATCTGAAAGTAATGTAATTATGGGTAGCTTGTAATGGAGAAGGAAGGCATGTAGCAAAGATGGGAAGGTGGTCGCTTAACGAGTCAGGGAGAGTTCCACTATCAGGGTAGTAGTGGGGGTGAGAGACTAAAATCCAGTCTATAATGCTGCCAGTAGTGAAGTCTTTAGAGGGCCTAGTGGTGGAGTTGATGAGTTGGGAGAAGTTATATAGGTTGATGTTAATGGAGGGGGTATGGGATTGACTGGAGGACCAATTGATGTTGGTATCTCCCATAATGATAGTTTCATTAGATATATTGGTTGAGAACCAGGAAAGGATATCTTCAAGAGTAGAGATATTGTCTAAAGGGGGAATGTAGAGTGAGGCTATACATATATTTTTGCGCTTGTTTAATTGAAGATGGGCTAGTATTAATTCTGCATTGTTAAATTGAGGAATAGCTTTATTGTATGGAGTAATGCATAGAGAGGATGAGTAGAGTAGGGCTACTCCACCACCTTTTTTACTGGTTCTGTCTGCCCTGATAATAGAGTAGTTAGGTGGAACTATCTCCTCGTCCTTTATATGAGGTTTTCGCCAGGTTTCGGATATGCTTAAGACATCTGGTTTGTTATGGTGTAGCCAGGCTTGAAGTTATGAATTTTGTTAGCTAGACTTTGTGTGTTAAGGGATGCTAATTGAATGGATTTAGAGGTAGAGTAGGAGGTATTTGGGCCTGGGTTAGGGTGAACATCTCCAGATAATAGAAGAGATGTTAGAATCTGCTTTATGTGGTAGGGGCTTTTGGGGTTTTTTTGCTAGATATTGTTAGTTGTCGGGCAATTTTCTGGGAGGGTGTGGTTTGAAGTTTTGTAAGCTGAGATAAGTTTGTAGAGAAAGCATAGATTGTTTTTGATGGGATAAAGTGTAGGAGATATAGGTATGGCTGAGTAGGAGTGAGGTATGTTGAGAGAGAAGGTTGTATGGAAGAGTGGGGTGTGAGATAGGGTGTTAGGCTGGGTGAGGTAGTAGATGAAAGTTAGGTTCATAAAGAGAATTAGTTGAGTGGAGAAGAGTATATAATTTGGAGACATGTTTTGGTTTATAGAGTGTTCTAATAGTACAAAGTGAGATGAGTGATGTGTGGTGTATTGAATGAGGACGAAGTTTGAATTGTAGTGGAGGGAAGATATGAGGGGGAGGGAAAAAGGAAGAGGAAAGGATGGGGTAAATTAGTTGGAGAGGAAGTGGGTGAGGCTATGAGGGTATAAGTTGAGATGTAGTGGGGGTGGGTGGGAATTGGGGGTAGGGTATGGGGAGCAGAGTGAGCCCGCAGGGCGAACGGAGCAGGGCAGACCTAAGAAAGGTAAAGGCAGTGAGAAAAACAATCAGTAAGGAAGAAGGTAAGAACAGGAGATAGTGATTTAAGAAGGCAGAGGTTGTGAGTAAGAGTAAGGGGGAGAGAAGAGAAGAGGGGAAACGAGGGTGTGTAAGGAATTAGAGTAGTGGAGGTGGAGAGAATGGCTAGGTAAAGAGTTTATAAGGACCAAGGAAGGAGACATGTTCAAGGGTCTGTATGGTCTGAGGAAGAGGAAAGTAAAGGAGAATAAAGGTGAAAAAATGCTTCAAGCGGGAAAGATATAAAGTAAGAGGTAGGAGAAAGAATATAGTGAAGTTAGAGGTGAGTCAAGGCTGCCCTCTAGTGGACAAAGTCTGTAAGTATCCTGTGAAGAGTTCGTAGCTGTGGGATATAGAATAAGAAAGAAGAGTAATGTAGTAGGGAGAGGATGGAGGGGTGCTAGAATAAAGGTAGGAAGCTGCAGTATATTGGAGACAGACTGTGGAGAACTTTGGTAGTAGAAGCTGGAGTATTGTAGAGACAGGCAGTGGAGTACATTAGTAGTTGACGGGGGGAGTATGGCTGCTGGCAGATGTGGCAGTCTAATTAGCACACTTGGGAGGTATAATGGATTATTATATACATATAGTAGATGAAGAGGCAAGACAAAATAATTACTTTATGACAGACAGTCTTGGTTAGTGTGGCTTTAGTCCAAGGATGTCCAAATTGCCCAGGTAAGTAATTAAACAGGCAGGAAAATGGATGGATATAGCTGGTCTTTGGAGTCCGATAGGGCACCACCGAGAATGGAAAAAAGTGAGTGTGATAGGCTTACACAGCTAGAGAAAAATAAAAATACAGTGAGGGGGGAGTATGTAGTGAAAGTAGGTAAAGCAAGTGATATGACAGAACTAAGCACATAACAATATAATGAGCATCAGCATCAGGAGTAGAAAACATCAAAAGCTCTGGTTCAAATAATAAACAACAGGAACACAACAGTACATAGTTCAAGGCACAGGAGCAATCACATAATAGCATGAAAAATCTATTGTCTGTGTCAGAGCAACTGTACTTAGCTATTAAAAGTGTTAGCTATGAGCTACAAACAAAGCTATATGGCCAATGGTGAACTCGTTTCAGTTAGACCATAATAGCCAGAATTAAACAAAGACAAAAGGAGAAAAAATGTTAGTTACAGCATTCTATACTGAACAGCCTAGTAAATCAATTAATATCAATACCCTTAAAAGTGGTAATCAAGCTGTTGGCAAGTCAAATCCCAGGTAAGTTTTAAGGCTACAGTTAAGGCCAGGTGTTAGTATTTTGCCTATATAGATAGTTAAAGTAGCCAGAGCCTGTGCCAAGAATATGATATTGTGAGTTACACAGGCATCGAATCACGCTTGACTGTGTTCACAGGGTATCAGGGAAATCAAATTCTATGGCATCCAGGTAACTTAGTTATTCAGTAGTAGTAGTTTAATGTAATTAGTCCTGAAAGAAGTGATTATCTCCTTGATATTAAAGCGTACTAAGGTCTAATAATAACACGTACGCTGATGTGATCGGCAAGTCATACGCCATTGTGATCGGCACAGTTGTATGCAAAAGGGTAGTAAAGCACCAAACATATAGTTCAAAATAAGGGTGTTGTTTTATTTCAGGTCCCTGATTGCAAGAAATTCCTGCAGCCGATCTACGAAAAGAGCAAAGGACAGAAATACCAAAAGACACAATGCCGAACTGATTCCCGGAAGCAACAGCAACATACAGGTAAGTAAATCCAAAGTAAACAAACACAACATAAAACACTTTTATAAATGATTTTGTAGGGGGCAATCCCCCCTGTACCCCCCACACCCCCCTACTTTTATATACCAACTCTGAGACCGCTCTAGAGTGGGGAAAACAATATATTTCCTCATCCCCACAATCACCCTGCTGGCCAGGGAAATTTGTTCGGCGTTGTGTCTTTATGCGTTTCCATCCTTCGCTCTTTTCATAGATTGGCATTTATCTGTCGATGTTCTAGCATTCACCCATTTCATCTTTCGTCATTCTGATATAGACCCATATATATATATATATATATATATATATATATATATATATATGTATATAGATATATTGGGTCTACTTTACATCGTCGACTTTTCACAAAGTCGACTTTCATATGGTTGAGACCATATGATCGACTTTTGAAAAGCCGACCATGGGTAACTGCTATCTCCATACAGTGCGGAATGGGAAAATTTCCCTCTTCCGCACTGTAGTGTGATCTCGGAGTTGGTATATTTAAGTTACGGGGGATGTGGGTGGCAGCGCCCCCACGGGGGTGTGCAGGGGGGCTTGCCCCCCTGCTAACAGTTTTAAGGTAAGTGTTCATTGTGTTTTTTGTGTTTATTTTATATGGTTGGCTTTCCGAAAGTTAATCGTGGTCTCGGCCATATGAAAGTCGACTTTGTGAAAAGTCAACCATGTAAAGTAGACCCTTATAAATATATATATATATATATATATATATATATATATATATATATATATATATACAGACATGCATAAACAAACACACACACACACACACACACACACACACACACACACACACACACACACACACACACACATTTTGTATAAAAACTATGGTTTGTTTTCTTTTCCATTTATGTATGAGTATGTATGTCATTTCAACTATGTTTTAATAAAGATATTTAAAAAAGATACTATAAGACAGTCTGGTAACAATTCTTGCACACAATGGCTAGGTGCAATTATTAACATAAGAGGATACATTAAACGTATTTGAAATGATCTCTGAATTAGACGGGATTTAAACACAACTCTGCAACTGATCCCAACCCTTACTGTCACTCCACATAAAAAAAACACAATGGTAATGCACAGCACTGGGTATTGCTGCCCATAAAATCAAGTGAAGCACACTGGCAGAAGTACTGGCAAACCAGGCATACAGTTGAAAAGACACAGTGGAGGAACCACAGTCTTCAGATAATATGGGATTCAGTTCACAGAAGGTAGGATTCTCATTAGAAAGGATAGAGGATTCCATGCAGAAACATCTTAACTTCTGACCAGAGCAGTTAAGGAAAGCAGTTTTGACAAGCTTGCTAGGATCTAAATAGCAGGTCATAAGTACAATCAAAAAGTTGCATGGCTATGTACAGGAATAAAAACTGATCACTTGTGTGGATATAAATAAAATGATGCATGTAGCCTAGTCTAAAGTCAAGCCACATATGTCAGAACTACCTATTGTTCTGAATGAGATTAGTTGTGCATACATGCTCATTGCAGCGCTGCCAATTACGTAATGTAAAAAATGCTTGCTTTCATTAACTGCTAAGAGTATGGAGTCCAGATATCAGTACCAAGGGAATCAAATTGTTTTGTCCACGGAGATTATGTGTAGTACCCAGTCCTAATGTAGTGATGGCCTTTGGCTGTTACCTAAAAATGCCTGTACATATTGAACTCTCCTTATTTTTGATGTTGGAATTCTCATTTAAGGGATCCTTTATCCTTAGTCCCTACTTCAATGTTTGATCAAGCAATATAAAAACAGTTGTGTCAACTCTACAAAATACATTTAGCAACCACATTATTATATAACTTAGAACTGATATTGACTCCAACTACATAAACAGAGTTTTGTGACACAATGTCTAGTAATGCTTTAGGGCAAAGTGCCTTTATACATACAACAAATTACTAAATGTGAACACACTTAAAATCAGCAGGACAGGTTTAATAACTTTCATGTGCCATGATATCCTTACTTCCTAAGTTGGACTTTAACCCTCAAACATATGAAAATGAAACCATGTTTAATAGGCATACATGATGCCCTATTTTTATATCCTGCTCAACAGTCTGAGATATAGGGGACATTTTTGTAATCAATGAGCGACATTCGCTGATTTCTGGAATGATGATTTTTTGCTATCAATCAAAAGTTAACGCTCTGTTCCTTACCCAGATTTCCTTGAAACTTTGTGGCTTTGTAGATCAGGCTTTTTTTGTCAGCTTTAAAAACAAACTCCAGGGATCTGCTTCACAGCATTGAGGTATAAAAACATATATTTTTGCCATTGTATTAGCAATGCATATTATTTCCTAACTGTAAAAAAGTGCTAGCTGAAATTACTGCCAGTTGCATAACTGTCTTTCAAAAGGGAACTTAAGGGAAGCAGAAAAGGTTAGCTCTGTGTTTTTATTGCCTCATCAAGCACAACATTTAAATGTTAAATAGAAATATTTATTGGCTGTGCAGATAAGAGAAGACATATGACAGCTGTACTTCACTCTTGTTGCATGAAGCAAATAACAAATGAGTGTCTTACATTCAAGAGAAAGTTTTAAACCTTTATAAACAGAAAACTCCCAAGTTCCAAGTATTAGATACGTTCTAGTTGTCCAAAAATTTAAAAAAAAAAAAAAAACAGGCTGCAAACCAAGAATACTTCTTGCGCAAATGCTAGCATTGGAGTGGTCAGTACCAGGTGTAATGAGGGGTCATTTGAAATTCTCTCATAATATGACTATACCACTTTTATCAGCTGCAAACCAGTTGGTCAAATGTTGCTTTCATCAAAGGCAAAAAAAAAAAAAATGACTGCACAGAAAATAAAAATACATTTGATCGAACTGTACTGGCTTTTTGTGCATGCAAGAATAGAGGAGACTGGGGACTTTGCCCTTTCTCCACTGTACTGCAGTCTCAGAGATGATATTTCTAACTGGCAGGGGAGGTGTGTGGCACAGACTCCCTGCAAAAAATAGTGATTTATGTATACTTTTTTTTTGTGGATTTGTGTTTCAAGCATAAATGCTAAGTGATATGGTTGTCAATGTTTGGAAGATTTTTTAATTTTAAAATATAATCCCTTTATCTTATTAATATACCTCAAAGCTGAAACTCTTCAGAAATGATCAAACATGAAAACTCTACAACTTTTACCACAAAGATCTCTAGGTTTTCTACTGATCTTCATCTGTGTGTGCAAAATGTTTACTCACAACAATATAAAATGCTGCTTGTTGCCTTGTGGAGTCTCTGGAAAACTCACATCACCCCAACATTGTACAAAATTTATCCTGTTAGTTATATAGCATGTCAACTTCAGACTTATCATTTAAATGTTTCAGGTTTGGAATACCTACATATATTATATAATATAATGTACAATGTTACTAGATCAACCATTTCATATTGTATTTTTATAGAAAATCATAATCTCAAAAGGGTCCTGTTATGTTACTATCTCATCTTAGTCCTGTACTCCTCTCTCACTCCTCAGGCTGTCAGAAATAAAAATCAAAGACATACAGGCATTCCTCTACACACAGTCGATTACGAGTTTTACCATTTTTAAGTATGGTAGGTAGTTGGCAGATCAACTTTTTCATTTATGAAGATTAATTGATTCAGTTCTGTTTTACATCCCTGTTGCTGCTCTGCATTCTTTGTGAGGATTTGCTGCAGTTCATCAAGATGTGAAAATACACTAAACAAAGACCTGACTTGAATCCATACATGGATAAAAATTCACATGGGACCCTAAATCAGTACACAACTGGGTTTGGTTTTGGTTTTGGTGTGTACATTTATAAGCATGCTGATAGCCATCTCACTGTCTGTCCTGGTAGTTTTTTTTTAAAGACAAGTTCTGGAACTCACTTGGAAAATTGTGCTTCCTTCTTCATTATTATAACCTTTGACATTTAAATATGCAATACTGATCCTTAAAAGAGAAGTACAAGGCTGGAATTTATAGCATACTACTGGTTTGAAAAAATCTGTTGAGAACAGTAACCACCTGCATATTTAGCCTTAAGGACTGCTTTTGTTCTGCTAGTTTACACTTTCACACATTTGTCTGTCTAGAAATATGTTATGTATGTTAAGAACATTAATAACCTTCATAGTGAAAGTATTTAGTTAAATGTGAAATTCAAAGCACAACTCGGAAATGCAGCTAAGCTGTGTTTGTCTCCATAGTACTGGACCCATAAGAACATGAAACAATCCAGATTCATTAGCAAGGAAAAGTATCTAGGTAGTATGTACCCAGTAAAAGATGTATTTGTACTCTTACTTCTCATTTTATCTCCCTGGACAAGTTTTAATAACTCATATTACACCCTAACATGTCTGCTTTGCTGAATAACTTTTATCAAATTTCCTGAAGTCATCAGCTCTTTACTTTCTTTAGTTTAGGGGAATTATGCAGGAAATGCTGTGCACCACTAATAGTCGCTCACCATTCATCTCTGCAAGCTGGCATAAAATGTGTTGTTAAGTCAGAGATAACTAAGGAATCATCCTGACACAAGTTCCAATCAAACAAATGATGAAGAAAGGCTATCTGATCATAATTCAAGCACAAACTCAGAAATGTAT
This sequence comes from Protopterus annectens, assembly GCF_019279795.1. Lineage (NCBI taxonomy): Eukaryota > Metazoa > Chordata > Ceratodontiformes > Protopteridae > Protopterus > Protopterus annectens. The sequence continues at coordinate 351,123,824 of NC_056734.1, read as the reverse complement.
TTCTGACTAAACCATCAGTAATATAGCTGTAAAGTTTTATTTTAGAAAAAGTGCAAGAAAAGTTATTTTTCAAAGAAAAATTACAAACCTTAAAAAAAGAAAGTTTTATTTTTACCTTATGTAGGCCTTCTTCAATAACCAGGAAGAAATGTTTTACAGAGTTCTATTGCATTTCAGCTGCACTGATTTAAACAAACATGCACTGCATCATCCAAACGTTCAGCTGCTGAATGATAGACTCCTAAAGGTGAGTTACCAGCTTAACAAGTTTTTTGTAATTCCTTCCTTTAAAACATTTGCCTGAGAAGTTGTGAAGAAAAAGACAGGTGTCTTCAGCAACCACTACATTAATCCTTAACAATAATGAGCAAAGAAAAAAGGAATGGCCAGCTCCACCCCCTGTGTGGAAATTACAGCACTCCACCTCAAAATCACAGCAAATACTGCTTAGCAGGTAATTAAACTCAGAGGGAATGACAGAGCATGCTCAGAGAAATTACAAAAAAAAAAAAAAGAAAAGAAAATGATGGCATGGCACAAATCAATCAAGTATCGCACATGAAAAATACCAAGGTGTTAAAATATTTATTTTTTAACATACTTTGCATGTTTCATTTATTTTATTTTTTAAACATGCATGTAACTGCTATAAGACCTGGTCCAGTGTGAATTGTTATCTAGTATACTCGCCATAATGGAATTTATGCAGGTCTTCAAGCTGTATCTTATTAAGGTAAAAATGCTCTCACTTTTGAAAGAAGGCACTTTGCTGACCTGCACCTATGAAGTCCTAGCATATTGCCAGGCATATTCCCTTGAAAGAAGATGGAGTAATTTCCTCTAGTTCTTGCACATCCCTGTAGGATTTTAGCTTAAAAGTATTAACATTAAAGCCTCTATGTCTCTCACTACATAGTATCAAAGAGTATCTGCTGTCCTGTCAATACCTGCTGAATTTATGTCTGACATCCAACCCATCAGATAAGGGCACTAAAGGTGGCAATGTCTCCATATTTGTGAAAAACAAAAAATTCACCTCCAGACTACTTAGATAAGATAACAGCCTGGAACGCCTCCACATCCAACTTACCTTTAACAAGATACCTTATCACATCATGGCTAAATTCAACATCCCCTTCCAACTCGATGACCCACCCACTTATGTGGAATCTTTTACCTCCAGTTTTTTTGGACATATGAATAGCTGCATAGATGCATCTGTCCCCCTCAAAAGTAAATTAAATTCCAAATTCAAAAACAAAACCCAATGGTGGAACCCAAATAAAACAGGCTGTATCACAAAAGTAAAAAATTCATTGCATGTAAAAATAAATTTAACTGTCAGTTTACAAAAAAACTGTTGCCAAACTTAACTTGGAACTCCAACTCCAAAAGCCAAATATGAGGTAAAAGGGGTTTATTGGCCTGACTGTACCCATACAAACTTAAAAAGAAAAAAACATTAATGGCCATTCAGATGCCATGTAGCTGAAACACTGATATATCCATAAAGGGGTCATTTGCATATATATCATGGTCCTCCACTACAGGAGGCTTAGCATACTATTTAAACACTAACCAAGACCATTGAATGCAATGAAGAGCCATGCAAAACATTTGATTTCCAAGACATTTCTTAGCAGCTTACTCTGTATCAGACAACAAATTACTTTGTACTCTCATTTTTCATATTTCAGCTATCCATGCCCACAATCATCTCTATGTTTTTACTATTTTGCTGTCACTATAACAATTCAGCATGTAAAAAGAAGATTTCCTGTCAATTCTGACCTTTTATTTTGTAGTGCTTTTCACTCTAGATAACCTCTAAAATGGTGTAGTAACTATGTATGATCTGTTATCCTCACAGACCATCTATTTTATATCTCAGTTAACCCATAATAATAAAATGGAAGCATGATCTCTCTTCTTCATCATTTATGCTAATTAGAACAAGAGCACAATCATGTATATTAACAGCATGCCCTTTTGACGTCCTTGTGAGCATCATTCAGCAAATCTTTGGAGATAGGACTCAATACAGCTTCCCTTTAGACACTGCATTTCTATAGCTGAATGCCATTCCAGGTATTTAAAATATCTATATTCTCTTCTTGAAAACTCATGTCACCAGTAATGACATGGATGTAAAACTTAATTATTCCACCATCTCTAATTTTCATTCCTTTCCCCCTAATTTGTTTTAATATTGAAGATATTTTCCATTTCTCACCAACATTCTAGGTTTGTTTGTGTCTTTCGGCTTTTCCTGGTTAGGGGTCGCCACAGTGGAACTCCGGTCCGCTAATGATTGGCAGTAGATTTTTACATACTGGCTTGCCGGGCCTAACGCACAACCTTCAATGAAGGAACGCCCATTCACGCATATCGCCACACAGAAGACACTCTAACTGAGAATCGAACGGGCAACGTCTAACTGTGAGGCAACAACGCTACCGCAGCACCACCACCGTAGATACCAACATTCTAGGTATTCAACTTAAATCAGAAGCTGCCTACATACAGGAGGGATCTTCTGAAGCCCTTCAATGGTAGACATTGAAATCTGTTGTCTTTCTCACATGAAAACTGATAATATTGTGGAATTGTTTATGTAAGGTGAATATTATACCTGTATTATATTCTAAATACTGTATGTACCGTTGGAGTATTTTCAATATTTACTACACTGGTACTGTACTGTACAAGCTGCTGTGGTGGTGCTGTGGTAGCATTGTCACCTCATAGCAAGACGTTGTCCCATTCGATTCTCAGCTAGAGCGTCTTCTGTGTGGAGGCATATGTGAATGGGATATGCCTTCATTGAAATTTGTGCATCAGGGCTGGTAACCTGGTACGTAAAAATCCACTACCAATCATTAGCGGACCGGAGTTCCGCTGTGGTGACCCCTAACTGGGAAAAGCCAAAAGACACAAACTACACTGGTACTGTACTGAAAATATACTGATTATTTAGTGTTATGATGTATGAGCTCTGTTGTACTATTGTATTATTACGTTACATGAGCTTTTACTCTCAGACCGAGTCCGAAAAAGGTCCATAATGATCAGTGCTGTACCCACATTAACAAATATTAGTAAATAAGTAAACAAACATACCATCTGTTAGTTTTGTTAGATTTTGAAGCACTGACACTGTCAGCTAGTTTGCTGCCATTCCCTCAGTAACTGTTTGAGCAGCTTCACTAAGAAAGCACAGTATACGATGTTTCTAAAGCCAAGCAAGAAAGAAAACTACAAAAGCTTGTTTCCTCATTTACATGGCTGATAAAATAATGCTGCAACTTAGTGATACAGAATACAACATAGGATGGTCTTTAACAATGGTAACCCATTGTTTTTTGTTAAAATTACAGGTTTGACATTCATGCATGCCAACTGATAAATGCTTATGATGCTTGACCTTCTAAATTCATATTTTTTTTTCTGTTTGTGTTTCTTCATTCCCTTGTTACCGGAGCCATATAAAATACACATTTCTGTCAAAGATCACAATATTAATTAATTTGGAGGGATGTCTATCTTAGATCCCATCTAGTGATTGTAGTGTGGTTTTATATTGTACAGTGGTTTTATGTATCAGGTACATATTCATCAATTCTGTATTTTTTTCAAACAATAAAGAAAAGCATTAAAGCAGTTGAAGAATATTCCTCTACCTATAGTCCTGTAAAATACAGCCATAGTTAACATCATGAACTGATAAAAGATCTGTACTGGCAGCTTAGATCCTTCATATCATTAAGTTAGTTTTCTATACAAAGGTATAAAAGTAATTAACTGACACAGATTATGAGAGATTTTAGTCAGAATCTAGTGTCTGCCAACAATACTTCAGTGTGCTAAGATTCCAAGAGCTAATCACAATGCTAATCTGACAGAACTGTCACCAGAACATTTATTCCTTCTACCTGGACTTTATTCTTTACCGCAAATAAACATACTTTGTGGTAGATACATACATACATACATACATACATACATACATACATACATACAAATATTTCAAGCACGGGCCTTAATGCCCTTCTAGCTTGCCAATATACCAAAACACTTGTTCCAATAAGCGTCCAGGTTGTTCTTAGAAATATCTAAACTACAGCTTGCTTTAATGTTGTTTGATAGTCTGCTCCATGCATCAGCTACTCTGTCAGAGAACCAATTAGTACACTTCTCATTCCTATAAATTCCTCTACATAGGTTGTCTGATGATTCTCTACTACTTTTTGATATCCCCAAACATTCCCAGAGGTAGTTGTCTCTAAATGCCCTATATACAAGAATAAGATCTCCTCTTAGATATTTATAAGAAACACTGTACAAGTTCAGATATTTTAGTCTTTCATAATAACTTAAATTTTCACATCCATGGATGCCCTCGGTATATTTCTGCTGTACTCTTTCCAGTTTACTTTTGCTTGTTTTGTTATAGGGTTTCCATATTGTTATTCCATACTCAATTTGGCTCTAATGTAACTAACAAACAATGACTTCATCATTTTTTATTTCCTAGACTTTATAAATCTTTTTATACAACCTATAGTTTTATAATTATCATTAACTAAATTGGTTGATGTGATTAGGAAAAACTCATAGCTGAATCTGCCCATATACCCAGGTTCTTGAATGAGTCTACAGTTTCAATCACTGTGTGCTGTATTAAATATTCACCTTTCAATTTATGTCTCCAAATCTCATATGCTTAGTTTTTGATGTATTTATCAGCATATTATTCTCCTGTGCCCAAATAGTCAATTTAGTCAAGTTATTTTGCAGACATGACTTATCTGTAACACATGTAATCAGTTTATTTTGCAGACATGACTTATCTGTAACACATGTAATCAGTTTACTCAATTTCAGGTCATCTGCATATAGACTGTAGAACACCTCAGATGAAAAAGTTTAGTCTGAAAGATAATATCTAAACAAGTAAGAGCCCAGGACAGAGCCATGTGGGACACCCTGACTGTAACCAAGGATTTCTCCTTTCCAGTTGTTATATGATACTTGCCATGTCCTATTTGTAAGCCATGCAGCTATCCATCTTATGAAGAGTACATCAATACCTAGTTGTCCGAATTTATTGATCAGTGTTTTGTGTATGACCCTGTCAAATGTTGAAGTTAAATCTATATAAATTACATCACAGCACAATTTTTCATTCATAGCTGTTATTATATTGTTATAGAACATCATGTTACAGGTGGTAATAGATCTGATTTCAACATATGCATGATAGTATATGGTTTCAAGTTCCAATTTATCCAGTTTTGACAAAAACGTATCCAATATAGGAAGGATTATAGGAAGTTACTAGGCTATTGGCCCTGGGGCCTTTACAAGCCTAGCCAAGAATTTAACCCATGTTTCAACAAGTCAGCACCTGATGCCCCTGTCCAGCAGGGACACAGGTGGAATCCCAGGGGTGTATTTTCTGTTCCATATCCAGTTATCTGGGTTGCACATAAAAAGGGTCAATGAAGTACTCTGCTTGATGTGGAGAGGGAAACTATTTCACAAAAGGGGGAGTATCTGGGATAGAAATCTGTCCTGCCAACAAGTCTTGTTGATGTCACAGACCAGGTTGAGGTTACGCATGTGGGTTACTCAAGTGGAGCTTGAATTATGGGTTTGCAGCAGTCCCATCAAGGGGGGTCTGAGATTGCTTTGTATGTCAGACAGAAGTCACCTCTGAGGGGTCTGTAGGAGAGTGAGTAGAGGGACAGGGCCTTTAGCCTATCTATGTAGGGTAAATGTTTGAGGCCCTGGATTCTCCTGGTGAGGAACCTCTGTAATCTCTCCACCTGCTGCGTATGCTTTGTGAGATACATGCTGAAAGGGGCATTGTACTCAATAATGGGTCTTTTAAGGGAAGAATACAGGGATATGTTGGAAAAACTAAAAAGGCCTTTCGAAAATGTATTTATGAGCACTTATATTCTATTAGAATGAAGAATGAAAATAATTGTTTGTATAGACATTTAAAACACTCTCAAACTTGCAATGAGTTTCATTTTGGGATACTTTAAATTGTGGAAGATGACGTTAGGGGTGGATATTGGCAAAATAAATTAGAAATGATGGAATTTTATTGGCAGTTTAGATTAAATGCCACAGTTGTTCCAGGAATTAATGATTTTTGTACAGTAATGCCTATTTTAAAATACAAATCATTGATTTTATAGTTTTTTTTATTTGTATAAGGTTTCAGGAACATTGTGTTAGTTAGGTCAGCTTGATTATGTAATACAATTCATTGTTTTTAATTGGTGGGTGTGGTTGTACTTGAGTAGTATTTAAAGTGAGTAAATTTTTTTTCATTGTTCTGATGAAGTCCTGATGCCTATGGACAAAAGTGCTTGACTGGATTGTATTATGGTTTTGGTGCATCACACATTAAAGTACCTTTTATCCAAAATTTTGTAGTGTTTGGCTGGCTCTACATGATGTATTTTGTTAATTTGGTTGTTCGGGGGAGATGGTGACTTCGAAAGTGACCTCTTTTTGGTCAGATCTTACCAGGGATGATGACACAGTAGGGCTGCTGCAGTGGTTACTCATGTTCATTAATACCAAGTCCAAGATATTTTCACCTCTTGTGGGGGTGTCGACCAACTGATACAAGACATCTGCATTGACGAAATCAAGGAATCTCTGGGGATTTGTGTTTTGGCATGAATGTTTCCTCCAAGCTATCATTGGATAGTTAAAGTCACCCAGGATCAGGGTAAAGGGTTGACTCTTGATAGATTCGAAGAGGTCCAAACAGGTGGAATGGGCATCTTGAGTCAAAGTTGGGTGCCTATAGCTAGCTATGATTCGAATAGGGGTCTTGTCAATTGTTAATGGCACCTGGACTGCCTCCTGTGCGTCAAACTGTTTGACCAGCCTGGAGGTGTGTATGTCTTTTATATATATTGCAACTCCACCTCCTTTTGTTTTGCTGCCCATGGTTTATTTATTTATTTATTATTTATTTATTTCCAGTTTGATTACCGGGGAAGTCCACTGGGCCAGAACATGCCCATTTTCAGTGGAGGCCCGGGGAGAAAAGCTCCAAAAGCAATGCGAATACAATCTAAGTTACATAGTGTTGAAGGTAAAAAAAATACATGTGTAATTACATTCATACAGTTAGTAAAAAAGCAAATGCACACAGTATACCTCAAAAACATCATTAAGAAAGGTATTTAAAATAGATTTTTCAGTAGTTTCCCTTCAGAGCAGCAAGTTTCAACTGTCTGTAATGAAGAGATCTGAGGTTACTTGATATTTACAATATTTACATACAAGGAGTAGAGAGAGACAATTACTTAAACTGAGAAGTAGCTTAAGTTTGATTTAGTAGCAATGGAAAAATAATAGTTTTAGGGTAGTGTGAAGTGAAAGGATATAGAGGGTTCATAAGGGTAGTTAATTAAATTTAAGTGGGATGAAAGCAGGAACACTTATGTTTAGAGGACAGGTAAGAGAAAAGTTGGGTTTTGAAGGATTCAGAGTTAGATGTTCTAAGTGAAGGAGGGAGAGAGTTCCATTTCCTGCCAAGATAGTAGGAGAGAAGGAGTTGGCCAGCAGGGCGATTGGGTTTGTGGATGGCAATTAAATTTTGGTGCTCAGATCTTAGAGATCTATTTGGGATGTATGGAGGAAGGATGTTTGTTAAGGCTGGGCATTTATCAGGGTAGAATATTAATTTGTGAGCAGTGGTTAGATGGAGATAGTCTTGGTAGTTAGAAAGTTCTACCCAGTTCAGAGTTTGTAGGGAAAGGCAATGGTGAGTAGAGGTTTTAGATTTGGTTGCAAATTTAGAGATTTTATTATAGCAGATTTTGAGTTTAGAGGAGATGGAAGAAGACAGGTTAGTAAGGAGTGGGGCTCCATATAGTAGAGATGGTAGAAGATATGTAATTGCTATTGGTTTGGGGTATCAATGTATGATAGGATGAGTAACCTGGAATGGCTTGGGTGCTCTCCACAGCTTTGAACCAGGTTTCTATAACTGCACAAATGTCAGCATCTTCCAGGGTTAAGAATGCTTGCAATGAGTGCAGTTTCATGTTTAGACTCCTAGCATTTAGCAGCATGACCTCTAATTTACATTTTGATGAAACTTTCATGTTGGTAGTTTTGTCCTCATGGTATTGCCTAAAAAAGGCACTATAGGGGAGGCAAGAGCCTTTGCCAGGAGCCTGAAGCCCAAGGGAGACAGATGCAGGCCATCTCTGGGAAAGCAACATGGTTTGTCAATCATGTCATCCCAGGCTATCAGGTACTGGATCCCCTTGGAATGACACCAGAACCTAAGCTAATTGTTAAAGTCAATCATTTTCTGTTTGTATTGAGGCATCATTTGGGGTAATAGTAGAATGCTACTTAAGGCTAGGAACATACCTGTCTGGGACACATATTCAGCAAGCTTGATCATGTCTCTTTTCATATAGGGAGGTATGTCCCAAGTCATTCACACCAACATGGACTATGACAGAATCATAACAGTACCTGTTGAGAGACTTCAGTGCATGTGTGATATAGTGGTGTCTGTCACCTGACAAACAACTAACTGTGACTTTCTCCTTATCCAGCCTAGTGAGGGGGACATCTGTGTGTCTCACAATGGAGTCTCCTATGACTAATATGTTGGGTTTATGTTTAGGCCTTAGTGGCTGTGAGACACAGATGTATAGACTTATGTGTGGTGTGGTGGGCAGTAGATTTTGCATGTGTTTTTGCCTTGGCTCTCACAAATTGTGTTCCTAGGTGGTAGTAGTAGAGGGTTGTCTGTGTAGATGAGTGTTAGAAAAATATGTATTAATATGTGTTTGCTTAATGACAAATTAATAATCAGGAGTTTTTAATATGCTTTTCATTATATTTCTTATGCACTGTGACTTTTATAAATTGAGTTTCATATGAGGCCGAAAATAATCCTTATTGAAACTGCAGCATGCTTACTGAAACTTGCAAGTTGCCCTCTGACCTAGTAACTGCTAGCACAGCAATATTCTTGTTTATGCCTTGTGGAAATGTACTTGAAAAACAGGTGTTAATCTGCTAGGTCAGAAGCATATGAATAGACAATATACCATTGAATAAATGTAATGATTTCAGACAGACAGCTTTGTTCAGAGGATGGGAACCTCTGCAGCTGCAATAGTTAGAGATAAGTTAGACAAAGGCTTTTTAGAGTAATGAACTGCTAGCACTGTGTTCGATTTAGCTATAGTATCTTGAATGTAACATAACAAGTATCTAACGGAAAGTAACCAAGGCCATGTTGTTTTCCTCAGGATGTTTCACATAAAAATTGTTTAAATCAGCTGAAAATCATGGGAAAGATGGTCAGCAGATGATGACCAAAAGGTGGTAATTCGTTACGTCAGCATGGTAGGACAGGATTCATTTGATAACCGATAAAAATGAATGCATTTCCTGTTTCTGGTTAGACAAACTCTGTTGTAGCACATTTTTGTCTCCTTGCTGCAAGTTTAAAGTGCCTTAACTTGAACCTACCATGTTTTGATCATTTTTAAAGTATATTTTTCCTTTGACAGATTGGTCCTTCGGACCGGAATACGTATCTCTCGCTCTGGACCTAGGTCGGAATTGGGCCCGGTGGCATGCATCCGTACGGAGAAGAGGCCAAATCGGCTCTTCTGCTTTGAAAGACCTCCGACTGAAGTGTGCTAGCCTGTGTAACTAATTTATCACTGTTTCTGCATTTTCTGTGTGTTTCTACCAAAAAAACAAAAAAACAAAAAAATAATCCTTGTTTTCCCGCCTTCCTCGACTAGTTTAGACCAGTTTACAGGCATTGCTGTATTCTGGGCTGTGGTGTAGTTCCTGTCTTGTCCATTACCTTACTTGGATAGAAGGAAGTTTCTTTGCTCACCAGTTGGAGTGGGGAGCCTTGAGCAGCCTACCTGTCCTTGGGGGGAAGTGACCTCAGCACAAGAAGCTGTAGTAATTGGTTGTTTGGGACCATTTCTAGCTCTTTTGTAGTTCACTGTTTAAAATCCGCCTCTGGGCATTTTTTTCTGGCTATACTGCTCAGACAAGCTCCACGTGGGTTTACAGAGTGGTCCTAGCAGCAGGGAACTCAGAAAAGCGACTACCTTCTGGATTTAAGTATCTTTGCTTTTTTTCACTTGAAATAGCTTTTGTAGCTAACCTGGAACTAGCCTGAACTGTTTTTTAACTGATTGCTGCATTATTTTAAAATCTGCACTTAAAGTTACATTTTAGTCGAATTTGATCGAACGTTTGCTTGTTTGTTTGTTTAATTTAACTGTGGAGGCTGCCCACTAAAGTGTGCTAGCCTGTGAAACTAATTTATCACTGTTTCTGCATTTTCTGTGTGTTTCTACCAAAAAAACAAAAAAAAAAAATCCTTGTTTTCCCGCCTTCCTCGACTAGTTTAGACCAGTTCACAGGCATTGCTGTATTCTGGGCTGTGGTGTAGTTCCTGTGTTGTCCATTACCTTACTTGGATAGAAGGAAGTTTCTTTGCTCACCAGTGGGAGTGGGGAGCCTTGAGCAGCCTACCTGTCCTTGGGGGAAGTGACCTCAGCACAAGAAGCTGTAGTAATTGGTTGTTTGGGACCATTTCTAGCTCTTTTGTAGTTCACTGTTTAAAATCCGCCTCTGGGCGTTTTTTTTCTGGCTATACTGCTCAGACAAGCTCCACGTGGGTTTACAGAGTGGTCCTAGCAGCAGGGAACTCAGAAAAGCGACTACCTTCTGGATTTAAGTATCTTTGCTTTTTTTTCACTTGAAATAGCTTCTGTAGCTTACCTGGAACCAGCCTGAACTGTTTTTCAACTGATTGCTGCATTATTTTAAAATCTGCACTTAAAGTTACATTTTAGTCAAATTTGATCGAAAGTTTGCTTGTTTGTTTAATTTAACTGTGGAGGCTGCCCACTAAAGTGTGCTAGCCTGTGTAACTAATTTATCACTTTTTCTGCATTTTCTGTGTGTTTCTACCAAAAAAACAAAACAACAAAAAAATAATCCTTGTTTTCCCGCCTTCCTCGACTAGTTTAGACCAGTTTACAGGCATTGATGTATTCTGGGCTGTGGTGTAGTTCCTGTGTTGTCCATTACCTTACTTGGATAGAAGGAAGTTTCTTTGCTCACCAGTGGGAGTGGGGAGCCTTGAACAGCCTACCTGTCCTTGGGGGAAGTGACCGCAGCACAAGAAGCTGTAGTAATTGGTTGTTTGGGATCATTTCTAGCTCTTTTGTAGTTCACTGTTTAAAATCCGCGTTTTCACGGCTTTGCGCGGTTGTGCACATAGCGCAGCGCCGGTTAAACGTTTTCTGGCTCCGCCAAGTCTGCTCTTCAAATTTTCCCTTAAGGAAGCTCTACTCTTAGTATAACCAGACTACTCACTGTATTATAAGCCTAGCACTTGTTCTCAATACTTCTCTACTAAGTAGGCACTCTCGTACTAAGTAAAGCACTACATCTACTTACCACCCCTGTGAATATCCACTTCCCTTAAAGGTATACCACTCCCTTATACTGTTCTAGCATGTCGAGTGGTAGATTACTGGCGTCGTCTCCAGTTCAGCTGGTCAATCTGGGTATCTTGAGACAATGCTACAATTGTCTCATGTACACAGACAACCCTCTCCTCCTCCTCCCAACAAACACAAATACATGTGAGAGATGCAACTATATAGCCAAACTGGAGGCTGTACTCTCTCAACTCAGGGCTGACATGACCAGACAGGAGGAGATGGCAACCGCACACACAAAAATCCCAGTCCCACATAGACCTACCACAACTGCAAACCAAACACATAAAAACACAAAGACATACTCAGATGCTCTAATAAAAAACTTACCAAAACAACAGAGGCTCCCAAAGCAGACATCCAAAAATCCACCACCTCAAAACAAAACACATGCAACACATATTTCAATAAATCAGTGTGTCGACCAATCGCAGCCCTTAAGGCCAAACACCTTGCCTGATACACTAGTAATAGGTGACTCCATAGTCAGACACACTGATGTCCCACTGACCAGGCTGAACAAGGAGAAGGTGACTGTGAGCTGTCTATCGGGAGCTAGGATCCGCCACATAACACACGCACTCAGGTCACTCCAAAGCAAGTACAAATATGACTCAGTCATTGTCCATGCTGGTGTGAATGACCTGAGACGTACCTCCCTGGACTACATGAAAAGAGACATAGAGGAGCTCTCCGATTATGTAGCCCAGGCTGGTATGACCCTGACCCTGAGCAGCATCTTGCCCTCACCAAGAATGATACCACAATACAAAGACAAGATGATCAGCTTTAACAATTGGCTCAAGTACTGGTGTCATTCTAAGGGGATCCAATGTCTGTCTGCCTGGGATGATATGTTGGACAAGCCACGCTGCTTTGCAAGGGATGGCTTACACCTGTCACCACTGGGCTTCCGGATATTGGCTAAGGCTCTTGCCACCCCCATAGTGCCTTTTTTAGGCAAGGCTCAAAAGACAAACCCACCTCCTTAGAAAACAAAAATGGAAAAAAACTAAGGGTAATGCTGCTCAATGCCAGAAGTCTAAATCTCAAGATGCAGGCACTTGATGCACTCCTCAGCATGGAGAACATCGACGTCTGTGCAGTAACTGAAACCTGGTTCAAGGCTCCCGAGAGCACCTCAGCGCTACCAGGCTATACCTCGTATCATGCTTTTCGGCCCCAAAACCCGGTGTCCATATTCATAAAGGACACCCACACCTCCAGGTTAGTAGCAACACATGAAGCATCAGAGACCATTACAGGTGCAACTAACCATAGGCAAAACTGCTATACAACTGGTAGCATGTTACAGACCGCCCTCCCAATCTCAAGAACCCCACTCAGCCTTCCTGAAGACATTGGAGGATATGAATGCATCACAAAATACCATCATACTGGGAGACTTCAACTACCCAAACATAGATTGGGTACATTATTCTAGCCCTAATACCCTAGCCCAAAGGTTCCTGGAATTCATAAATTCAAATGCACTGGAACAACTAGTCACCTCTCCCACTAGGGGAGATAATATACTAGACCTGATTATCACAAAAATGGGGACAAAATGCTCCACACCGGAAGTATACCCCTCACTAGTGAGATCTGACCACAAACTAATCACCCTGGATATACATATCCCACCTCCACCCCAGCACAAAAGACCACAGTGAAAAACTTCTCAAAAGCAGACTTCACTCTTCTTAAGACTGAGATGGTATCCTTTAAGCCCACTGTGCCAGTGGATACCACATCCCACAATGCCGAATCCTTCACAAATGCTTTCTATTGACATCTCCAAGAATGCATGGATCATGCAATCCCAAACAAATCCAAGTCCCTCTCCACCAAATGTAAGCGTCCTGTCTGGTGGACCTCAGCCATAAACAAATTGTATAACAAAAGAAGGAAGCTACTGCACGTCAGAGCGAAATCCCATGAAGGGAAGACATCTCTGATCAACATTAGCAGAAAACTACGTTCTCTCATAAAAACATCCAAGGCAAACTTTGAGAGAAAAATCGCTAAGGACACTAAAGATAACCACAAAGCCTTCTTCAGCTATGTTAGAAACCTGGGCGGAAACCCTCAGATATGCTCAGAGTTGGTTCACAACAACAAAAAATACACTGAACCCACAGATATTGCTAACATTCTGGCTGACAGGTTCAGTGCAAATTTCTCCCCTCTTCACCCCCAAAAGAAGAAATACTTATCCCAGCTGAATGTAATCTTTCTGTCATCTCAGATGTCCAAGTGAGGACCGCCCTAAACAAAGCAAAAAACACAGCATCAATGGGACCTGACGGTATCCCGGGGTGCATGTTACGTGAACTCCAAGAGGAGCTAAACCCATACATAAAAATGCTATTTAACCTTAGCCTTACTTTGGGATATGTACCTGAACACTGGCGTACAGCAACAGTGGTCCCACTCCACAAGTGGGGGTGCCTCTACAGACCCTGGAAACTACCGCCCCATAAGCTTAACTAGCCTGGTCTGCAAAGCTATGGAAAGAATCATTATGGAACTTATAAACAGAGACATAGGGGACCTACAGACACTTGACCCCACCCAGTTCGGCTTTGCAAAGGGAAGATCCTGCCTTTTAAACCTGGTTGACTTTTTCGAAACAGTCACTAGAGCCATTGATGAGGGCAAAGCAGTCCATACAGCATACCTGGACTTGGCTAAGGCCTTCGACACAATACCCCATTCAGGCATCATAGATAAGCTAAACAGCTTAAAAGTAAACCCTTATGTCACTAGATGGGTTGCAAACTGGCTAAAGGACAGAACCCATAAAGTTAAAATCGCTGGTGCAATGTCAGACTCAAAGCCAGTCACAAATGGTGTCCCACAGGGATCTGTCCTGGGACCCCTCTTGTTCGGCATTTATTTCTCAGATGTTAAAGCAAACATGGGAGGGCTGTGGCTGACAAAGTTTGCAGATGACTGCAAACTAGGCGCCATAGTCGATACACCAGCAGACACACACATCCTACAAAAGGCCTCACTGAAGCGGACAACTGGTGGCGTAGTCAAGGGCTTAAACTAAATGCCAAAAATGTATAGTCATCCCTTTTGGAAAAAACAAAGTACCCACAAATTATCACATAGACAGCAACCCACTGAGTACGGAAAAAGTAATCAGAGACCTAGGGACCCAAGTAGACAGCGACCTCTCATTTGACACCCATGTTGCCAAAGTGGTTAGAAAAACATTCTACCTTGCACACCTCATCATGAAGGGATTCACATCCAGATCCAAGGATGTCATTGTACCCCTATATTCCTCCCTCATCAGACCCATGATTGAGTACAATGCCCCATTTGGTATGTACCTCACCCGGCATTTGCAACAGCTGGAGAGACCACAAAAGTACCTCACCAAAAGGATCAAGGGTCTCCAACATATGTCTTATTCTGCCAGACTAAAGAAACTTCAGCTCTATTCAGTAGCATACCGCCTGCGCAGAGGTGATCTCTGCCTGACGTACAAGGCCATGTCCAATCAGGATCTGATGGACATGCTCCACCTCAAAAAATCCAAATCCATCAGGACCACGAGAGCTAAAGACTTAAACCTCGGCACAAGTATGAATAGGACATGCTGGAGGGATAGATTCATAACCCAGATGCTTCCCATGCCTTGGAACAGGATCCCAGTTCATATTAGGCAGAGCCCCTCACTGACTCTCTTCAAGAGAAATCTTGATGAGTGGATGGGAGATCGTACGTTTACCCCAGGGGTCACATCTGTGTCACTGCCAGACAGGGGCACAGTAAACTAATTCTATTATATAAGGGGACCTTCATTGTGTCACTACTAGACAGAGGCACAGTATTCTAGATTTATTCTGTACATTTTTGTACCATTTCATGGGGTGGCAAAAGCCACATCACTATGGCTAGGCTTACAAATGCCCCAGGGCAGATAGCCTAGTACTATACTATGAAACTATGAAACTATGAATTGTCGTTCGAAAGAGGCCAGCCACTGTTTCTGATCTGGGATTGGAGGACGAGTCAATGATCTGGTGGATCAACTCACAGAGGGTCAGGTAAGGAGAAATTACCTTATTTTGTTTCAAGATCATGGACTAGTTACAGAATTATTCTTTTTTTTGGTCAGGTAAATTGCTTATGCAAATTAGAGACAGAAGAAGGTATTACTGTTTTTTGTCATAGATCAGGGAAACATGATAGGTAGACAGTTATTCTAGATAGACTGTAAAAAAGGTGTAGACTTGTGGTACCACGTGATAGAAAGGGTTATGTAACAATTTACAGCTTAGCTAAGACACCAATGGGAAATCAGTGCACAAAAAGCTCCCGGGACACACACCTAACCGAAGACGCGAAGTATATGCAATTACAGTGTTCCGATAATGTTAAATATTATACCAAATGGGTCGATAAGTACAAAATCAAGGGTAATTTAGATAAACTCGCACTTATGAAACTTGTAAAACAGTTAAAAATAGACGCAAAAGGCAAATTGAAAAAGCAGAGACAATTAGGAGTCCCTCAGGCGCACAGGTGGCTTGAGGAAGCAAATCGTAGAGAGCAAAGAGTTAAAAATTCAAAAACGATGTTTTTAGACAAAGAAGATAATAATTTAGTAATAGCGATGGCCCCTCCTTCGCCCCCTCCACTTCCATTACCAGAATATGAAGCAAGTGGACGTACTGATCCACCTCCGCTATACCCAGCTGTCCCTGCAAAAACACAACCGTTTGTCAGGGATCCCATTGAGACCAGGTCTCGAACACGCGATTTGAGGAGGGAAATTGAATTAAATGAGTTAAATAGAGCATCACAAGCTATGAGCGAAGAAGAGATATGTCCGCTCATAGAAGTACTGAATCCTCAGACAGGACAGGCAGGACAAGATCCGACTCTTTTAGTTTATAGACCGTGGACATCGGAAGATATCCGGAAAGCCACAGAAGGTATTCCCCACCCAAAAGTTAATTTTAGGAAGTTTTTAGAAGATTTACAAGGTATGAGATTAAGTTACCATTTAAATGGAGAGGAAGTAGAAAAAGTAGTTAGACAAATTGTAGGTCCAGATTGGCACATGATTTGTGGCAGCTGGAATCCTTGTGACGCACAACTTAGACCACTCCCACACACTGATGCAGAACTAGATGGCAGAGTGAAAGGTCTGACAGACCGGATCTCTGAAAAGTGGAAGCCTAGGGCTGATTGGACTTGTATTAATCAATGTATACAGCAGGAAAAAGAAACAGTAGATGGGTACTATGCCAGATTATTAGAATGCTTTAACAATCATAGTGGCATAACAGTCCCTGAAAATCAAGCAAATGATTGCCCGTATGAACAACAATTGAAAAACGCATTTTTGAAAGGGTGCATTGCACCTATTAGTAGCCTCATTATGAAGCATATGATAGATCATCGAACAAGTAGGTTACAAGCCTTACTTGAATATGCTAGACATGCAGAAAGACATTTTAATAGTTAAAAGAAAAAGAAAACCCAAGTATTTTCAGCAGAAGATGGGTCAGAAGTATTTGTAGTACAAACTGGGAAAAAGGGTAAGAAAAATGCCCAGGGAAATAAACAATCTGACAAACGATCAGAAGATTTTGAAGAAAGAAAAAAAAGGGTGAGTGTTTTAAGTGCGGGGAAAAAAGGACATTTAGCAAGGGATTGCAGGCTAAATAAAAAGACGACTACAGAAAATAAGGAGGATGAGGAATGACTATATGATATTCAGGAATCATTGAGTGAAAATGAGCAGGAAAAGGCAAGTGTAAATGTGATAGCAGGTGAAGAGGACGTGACACAAGGGGTAGAGGATGTATATGAATACACAGACGTAGAAGAAAATGAAATTTTGGACCTAGCTCTTTTGAGATTAGACCTTTACTTAGCAGATACAAAACCAGAAGTGACGCTTCTGGTGGAGAGGAGGGAAGTCAAATGTTTGCGTGACTCAGGGGCTTCACGGACCCTGATACACCCTTCCAAACTACCAGAAGATACAGAATCACCAGACTATATACTAGTGAAAGCAGCTAATGGACAGCTATATCGGGAGCCACTCTCCCGTGACATTACAATAATAGACCCTGTTTCAGGGATGACTCAGAAAAGTAAAATTGTAGTTTCTGCAAAATGCCCAGTGAACCTTTTGGGTAGAGATTTAATGCAGATATTTGGCATAGCAGTAGTTCCAACCATGCAGGGTATGGAAGCACAGCAACAAATGGACACTTTTGTAGTGCGACCGGAGGGTGAAATGCATTATTGGAACAGCCAGGACTTGGTTATGACTGGTCCAGGGGCAGTAACTGAAGAACTAATGAATGTAGCTATCAGCAAGTTCCCCCTCCGTCGACATTGACAAACAGCATTTGTTGCATTGTACTCTATATTACTGTAACAAACCAGGTCCAGATAAAGATTATGAACTAGAATTGTTTCAAAACCATGCAAATAGGCTGGTATTGCGAAATTTGTACTGGGACACAGAAGGGAACAGTGTAGCAAGCTGTTCATTGCCCCAGGAATTTTTGACACTCTACAAATCTAATCGACTGCCCCATGTTAGTTTGACTAAGAATAAAACTCTAAAATGGGCAGACTTAGGTGAAAAAGTCACGAGGTGGGAAAAACAGACAGAACTAGAACTCTCAGACCAAGGAGTACAGAAACAGAAATTGAACTGGATCACACAGACACACACAGCTGTACACTCACAGGTCAGTGAGGATAGCTGAGTGTTACTATTGTTAGAAGAAGAGGAAAAAGCCTTGTGAGACATACCAGACATTCTCTGGTCAGCAGAGAAATCAGATGTAGGATTAATACGAACAGCAGGACCAGTTACCATAATGCCAAAGTCAGCTTTTAGGCCCCAGAAAAGACAGTATCCCTTGAGAAAGGATGCAGAGGTGGGAATCAAACCTATCATAGCAGCCTTACTCAAGGAAGGAGTCTTAATAGAATCCCCTGATTCACCGTGTAATACACCCCTATTTCCTGTCAAGAAAGCAAATGGGGAATGGCGTATGGTCCAAGACTTACAAGCAGTAAACAATGCAGTTATACCTAGAGCATCAATGGTGCCAGATCCACATACCTTACTGAATGATTTAAAGCCAGAACAGAAATATTTTTCAGTGGTAGACATAAGTAATGCATTTTTCTCCATACCGATACACCCTGACAGCCAATATTGGTTTGCATTCACATTTCAGGGAAAGCGGTATACATATATCAGATTACCACAGGGGTATTGTGAAAGTCCAACGATATTTGCACAAGAAATGGCAAGCAACCTGGCAGGATTTATCCCACCAAAAGGTAGTCAGATTCTACTTTATCTAGACGACATTCTGCTGGCAGCCCCCACCCAGCAAGAATGCAAAGAAGACACGATAGCTTTGTTACAGTTTTTAGCTACTCAAGGTCACAAAGTAAATAAGACAAGTTACAGCTTTGGAGAAAACAAGTTAAATACTTAGGATATGTAATATCCAAAGAAGGTAGAATATTAGATGAAGACAGAAAAACAGCGATTTTACAAGCACCTAGACCAACTACCAAGAAGGAAATGATGTCCTTCCTGGGAACTACTAATTTTTGTCGGAGTTGGATACCAAACTATGCTTTGGAGTCTGCTCCACTGGCCAATTTAATATTTAAAAAAATGATGGCTGCACAGGATTTATTACAATGGACACCTGAAGCAGAAGTAGCTTTCTGTAAGCTAAAACAATTGATAGCATCATCCTTAGTTTTAGGATTACCAAACTATAACAAGCAGTTTATTCAAACTGTAGATTGTAAGCAAAGTTATATGACATCAGTGTTGACACAGCAACATGGGGACAAACAATGCCCCATAGCTTATTATTCATCACAGTTAGATCCAGTGGCGCGGTCTTTGCCCCACTGTGTACAAGCAGTAGTTGCAGCTGCAATGGCAGTGCAGGCTGCAGCCTCAGTAGTATTGTTCCACCCTCTCACATTGAGAGTGCCTCATGCAGTCGCAATCATTTTACTGCAAGAAAAAGTAGCATATCTTTCTCCAGCTATACATCTTTCCTGTATGACCATTCTGTTGGGCCAATCTCATATGACAATTGAACAATGTACAACTTTGAATCCATCAACTTTGCTTCCAACCCCTGTAGATGGCAAACCGCACTGCTGCCTGCAGGAGATTGAGCAAAAGACACTACCTAGACAAGACCTTATGGATGTTCCCTTGGATGATGCCGAGGTGACATGCTATGTGGATGGCTCGTGCAGGAGGGGTCCTACAGGACAGAACCTAATGGGGTATGCAGTCGTTTCTGATACTGAAACTCTAGAGGCAAAATCTTTGCCACACAACTTATCTGCACAAGCAGCAGAATTGATTGCCCTAACAAGGGCATGTACCTTAGCAAAAGGTAAGAAAGTGAACATGTATACTGACAGTCAGTATGCTTTTTCTACTGTACATGTTTTTGCGCAACAGTGGAAGAATAGAGGAATGATAACATCTACTGGTAAACCGATTAATCATGTGCAACTTATTTTAGACTTGTTAGACTCAATTCAATTACCTAAGAAAGTAGCTATTTGCAAATGCGTATCTCATACAAAAACAACAGCACAGAATTTCAAAAGGTAATGCACGGGCTGATACAGCTGCAAAACAAGCAGCTTCAGCCACAGAAACTTTTCTTTTGAGCGAGGAATTACAACCCTCAGAGACTTTAGATTTAGAAATGTTAAAAACAATGCAGACACTTACTACAAATCTTGAGAAACAAAAGTGGATAAAACGAGGAGCAATTCTCAAGAAGGGACTGTACATCTCCAAGGAAAAGAAACCAATTATGCCATCTAATTTATTTAGATATGCAGCATTGTTGAGCCATGGGCAGAGCCATGTCTCAACAGGGGGGATGGTACAGTTAGTGAATCGAGTGCTTACAACCTATGGGTTTACAAACTATACAAAAAAATTGTGCAATATTCCATGTTTGTAACAAGCATCATGCACAAGGGGCATTGAAGCCTAAGCGAGGGAATTTTCCAACACCACCATATCCGTTCCATACCATTTGTATGGACTTCATAGAATTGAATAAATGTGAGAATAAGAAATACTGTATAGTTATTATAGACATGTTTTCCAAATGGGTAGAAGCATTTCCAACTAAAAACCCAGATGCAGCTATGGTTGCAAAGGTCCTTGTTAAAGAAATTATACCCAGATTTGGGATACCGGAAAAGATTTATAGTGATAACGGGACACATTTCGTGAACCAAACAATTCAGCAACTTAGTTGTTACTTCAGAATATCGTTAATGAATCACTGTGCGTATCACCCCCAATCTGCAGGACTAGTAGACAGGCACAATGGGGTACTGAAGAATAGGCTCAGGAAGTTGATAGAAGAAACACTAAAAAATTGGGTGCACTGTTTGCCTTTGGCACTGTTGAGTATGAGAACTGTTCCAAATGTAAAGGGATTAACTCCTTTTGAAACTTTGTTTGGGAGGGCATATTACACACCTCAGTGGAAACCTCTCATGTTTACAGAGCAGGAGGCTGACAGTTCACTTGCAGGATATATGAGGAGATTTTTGAATAACAAACTTTTGCAGTTGAATTCTGTTTCAGATAAAGAGCAACCGAAATCGGAAGCACCTTTAGCCCCAGGCACTTGGGTCTGGGTGAAGATTACGAAACGGAAGAACTGGAGCTCTCCAAAGTGGGAAGGTCCATACCAGGTACTGCTGTCGACACCCACCGCAGTTAAAATCATAGAACGAGCTTCTTGGATCCATTTGACACACTGTAAACTGGTTAAAAACTTTGAACTGGACAAAAACCTTGTTACTGTTGCACAACAAGAACAAAATGGCCGGATACAGAGTGAGTAGAGACACTGAACAATTTCAGAAAACTTGTACGATTGTTTTTGTTGCAATATTGATCACACTGTTCTTTTTGCTGTGGCCATACCTTTTTCCTGCCACAAAGGTTGAACTGATTAGACGTAATGAACCAAACATAGAATGGCATCCGAACTTTAACACTTATCAGGCAACTGCACGTGTATATGCAGAGACTTTCAATGTTTCGAACTGCTGGGTCTGTACGGCCATACCAACAGCATATGGGGGTTTGTTAATGACTGCTATCCCTCTTGGGGTCAATGAGACCTGGGAAAATCTGTTTTTCGACACAGTTGCTATTAAAGCACAAGATAAGGTAGCACTGTATTTGCCTGTGACACAAAAAGGAATTGTATTTTTTTATAAAAATGACTCCATCCAAGTTGGGTGGAGTAAATGTAATGTTACTGTACAGTACAAATGTTATAGAAAACCAAATAATTTGAGTGGATCTTGTAGTACAGATTATGACTCATTTTTAAAATCTATGCATAAAACTCTTGATCAGGTACAGCAAAATCCTGTACTTTTCAAACAACTATCAGTGATAGATAAGAAAATGTTTCATGCAGGGCAGTCATTTCGTAACAAAGTAATGACAAAAGTAGAGGACTGTTATTTTGTATGTGGGAAAAAGGCATATAAATGGTTACCTGAGAATTGGTCTGGCAGTTGTTTTTTGGGATACCTGGTTCCAGCCATCTGACACACTGCAGCCTTGACTCAAGGGAGTATTCGAAATACCCGAGACGTAACCAAAAAGACTAAGAAACCGGAGAATCCAGTGGGATGAATCGAAGCAGGGTGGAAAGACCATCGTAATGTGGGAATCAAACTTGTGCACATGGACTTGAACGATGCTGTTATATCCTGGGCAGGTATATCACCCATGTATGGCGGAGTTAAATCAATATGGGAACTGCGAAAACTGTCTAAACTTCTTGAAATAATGAGTAATGCAACTTTTTCTGCCCTCGAACTGATAACTGATGAATTGAATGCCATGAGAACTGTAGTGCTTCAAAACCGAATGGCTCTTGACTTCACCCTAGCAGCGAGAGGTGGGACTTGCGCTTTAATCAAAGAAGAATGCTGTGCGTTTATTCCTGACCATCAGCATGAGATAAATGACCATCTCGAGGTGAGTCAGCAAGTGTCAGCCATGACCAAACCAGGCCCAGACCCTCTGACAGATTTTTTTCAGAATGCCTTTGGGGGGTGGGGTTCCATCTTTATGAACATACTGATTGCTATTGGGGTAGGTTTACTCCTAATAGGAGCTTGTATTTGTTGCGGAATCCCCTGCATGAAGAAATTAATTAAGAAATTCATAGATATATCTGTATCTGAAGCTATGTATCAAAGTACTGAATTTGAAGAGCTGCTAGAATGTGAGACGCATTCATAAAAAGTTTAAACTAAATGACTTTCTTAACTGCAAATCCTAAATGGAAGAGGTTAGGAAAAGAAGCAAACTGTTTATCCTTTTTTTTGAAAATAGAATAAAAAGTATTAACAGGAGGGAGATGTTAGAAAAATATGTATTAATATGTGTTTGCTTAATGACAAATTAATAATCAAGTGTTTTTAATATGCTTTTCATTCTATTTCTTATGCACTGTGACTTTTATAAATTGAGTTTCATATGAGGCCGAAAATAATCCTTATTGAAACTGCAGCATGCTTACTGAAACTTGCAAGTTGCCCTCTGACCTAGTAACTGCTAGCACAGCAATATTCTTGTTTATGCCTTGTGGAAATGTACTTGAAAAA
Source organism: Protopterus annectens (assembly GCF_019279795.1). Taxonomy (NCBI): domain Eukaryota; kingdom Metazoa; phylum Chordata; order Ceratodontiformes; family Protopteridae; genus Protopterus; species Protopterus annectens. Next base: position 351,100,575 of record NC_056734.1, on the reverse strand, counting down.
CAGGTGTTAATCTGCTAGGTCAGAAGCATATGAATAGACAATATACCATTGAATAAATGTAATGATTTCAGACAGACAGCTTTGTTCAGGGGATGGGAACCTCTGCAGCTGCAATAGTTAGAGATAAGTTAGACAAAGGCTTTTTAGAGTAATGAACTGCTAGCACTGTGTTCGATTTAGCTATAGTATCTTGAATGTAACATAACAAGTATCTAACGGAAAGTAACCAAGACCATGTTGTTTTCCTCAGGATGTTTCACATAAAAATTGTTTAAATCAGCAGAAAATCATGGGAAAGATGGTCAGCAGATGATGACCAAAAGATGGTAATTCGTTACGTCAGCATGGTAGGACAGGATTCATTTGATAACCTATAAAAAATGAATGCATTTCCTGTTTCTGGTTAGACAAACTCTGTATTAGCATGTTTTTGTCTCCTTGCTGCAAGATTAAAGTGCCTTAACCTGAACCTACCGTGTTTTGATCATTTTTAAAGTATATTTTTCCTTTGACAATGAGGCAGTTGCTATACTGTCTCAGGATGCTCATATCAACCAGACTGGCAGGAGAAAATGTAGGAAATTGTCCATCCATATTTTTCAGAGACTGAGGGAGAGAGAGGCCAGAGAAAGCTAAGATGGTAAAAGATGGAAGGTCTAAGAGTAATAGTACTGCTAGGTGATCACACAAGTGCTACTAAGAGAAACTTAGAAGCTGAAATACCTCACAAAAGGTTAAAAACAGTGCAGCTGCAGCTATGGATGCAGCAAACCTGTGGGAACAGGAACTGGGCTGTATCTAGACTATGCTACTCAATTTAAGGGATAAAAAATAGTAAAACTCACAAAGAAGCATAGCTTAACCACTTACAGACAAAAGAACAGAACTCACAGTATGAAAAAATACATTTAAACAGTAACAAAATTCAGTAAAATGCAGTTAAATAGTAATGAATTGCAGTAAATGGCAATGAAATATAGTTAATCAGTAAATTGCTTTACAACAGTGCAACTGTGATAAATTAGCTCACTATCACAACAGAAAAAACAGCTCAATACTGTCATTGATTTAATAAGGTTACCTACAAGTGGTAATAAATGCAGAAAAGTAAATGCAGTTGAACTCCTAAGCACAAGCAGCAAAATGAAGTAGGAAGAGGCACTTTTTTAGTAAAAAGTGAGGAGACAGAAGATAATTCAAGGTTGTGAAGCTAAAGGGGTGGGCCTTCACAACTTATGTCACTGAACACAGTAGAATGAGCTGATGTAATGGGACTGGGGGGAGTGGCCAATATTACATATATACTAGAGGTGGGCAACTCAAAGCCACCAAGCTTTAATACCACAACAGCAACTGGGTGGAGGGGTGGAATACACAAGATCAGAACAAAGGTAAGGACTGAATTCACTAAGTCTAAAAAACAATTGCACAGTTTAAACAGATATGCAGCAAATGTTTTAATCAGAAGTGCAGAAAACAGTTGAAAATAAGCACTTATCTTTTCCAGTCTCACAGCAGAACAATTGCAGAAGGCCTAACTCACTGCAGCTTTGAGCAAACAAGTACAAACTGGTTTAAACACTGGTTATTTAAGGCAGAGAAACAGGAACCAGCCAAATTATCCAATCAAAAAAATGCACCCTTCTCCATTATTTTACCACAACAAAAAAGTAGACTTAAGGGTATATATGATTCTGGGTCGGTCCTATTCCCTTTCCCTTGAAGACAAGTTTAATAAGCGCATGTCTCCAATCTTGAGGAATCACCCTGTATTTATATGACCTAATGAATAATAGATATAATGGTACTGCAAGTTCTTGCTGAAGTGTTCTCAGGTCATTGTCACTAATTCCGTCTCCTTCCTGTGTTTTGTTTGCATCCAGTTTGCACAGTTCTTTTTCAACATAATCTAATTTGATTCCAGTGTCTGGGGCTACCTGGATGTCACTAGAACAATGTATTACCCCTTTTGTGGAGCCAAAGTGTTTTGCATAAGATTTTGTAAATATATTTTGTAAATATATCTATAATCTGTTGTGTCTGAGAATAAATTTTAGAATCTGCACACATTTTATCAATTTGGAATTTTATTCCTTCCACATCTTATGTATCTATAAAAAGTTTTCCTATTACGTTCAATATCTTTATATAAATTTTCTTCAAACTTTTCTTCATCTTGTCTCACATTTTGCTTAATCTGTTTGTCCAGCTTGTGTATTTCAGTTTTCAAATTTGTAGTTCGACCTCTCTTCCATTTCTTATAGTTTTTGTCTCTCACCTTAATCAGATATCTTGTTCTTATGGAGATATATCCCCCTGATGTTGTATGCCTAGATCCTGATGCTTGTGTTTTACTTGTATTCTGCTTTTAACTGCATATTAAAACTTGAAAAGAGACCACAGCTTCACCTCCTGTGAGTCAGGCAGAAATTAGTACAGGTCAGTAGAACAGGTCAGTTAAGGTTAATCATCTGTGAACTGAGTAGGTGACGCTAGGAACTAAACTTTCTATTTAAGGGGTAAAATAAAACATTTCAGAGCTTTACTAGAAAGATTCATCCAGACTCTGCTACACTTTGCTGTGAGGGAAAGGTTAGTTTGCTTTTTATTTGTTGTATTACTTTATTGCCTTTTTCTATTTTGAATACTGTGATGTGTTTTATTTACCTTATGTTTTACTTGTATTCTGCTTTTAACTGCATATTAAAACTCGAAAAGAGACCACAGCTCTGCCTCTTGTGAGTCAGGCTCCCATCTAGTTACTGTAGTGTTCTTAAACACCACTGTCTTTCTAGTTGCCTTCCCCAATGTTAATTTGACCATATATCTAATTTTCTCTCTGTTTTTACTGGCTTGTGTGAGTAAGCACAAAATTATAATTTTGTGAAATCACTCCCCTTCAACTATTTAAATTTATTGGCCATCCTACTGTATTCCATAGTACCAGAATACAAAAGTGACCACCCCCTTTCAATCTATCTTGTTGTTTTAAAAATAGTGACTCTCCACTAAAACTTAATTTTTTAGACAGGTAAAACTTAAGTTACCTAATTTCACATCTAACTCCTCTAGTGCACACTGCAGTGTGTAGGATAAACTATTTATTTCATCTTACCTTTAAGCATCCCTGTGACTAGCACTTGCTTTAAAACCTGCTGGAAAGCACAAGGAAGTCTTAAACTGATAGAGGCACTCAACTCTCCTTGTTAATAAGGAGAAATTAATCATAGGCACTAAACAGCCTATAATTGCAAAATACCTTGCTAAGGTAAGGGAAAACAGCTCTTGTACTTTACAAAAAAAAAGCACCAAACCAGGCATGTTTAGAGTCAGCTTCTGGTGATTTCTCCTGTCCACATGGTGAATCTGGGCATACTGGGGCAATGCAGCAATTGCATCATGTACACAGACAATGCTCTCCTCCTACCACCCAACACTACAGCCTGCGAGAGATGCACTTACATAGCCAAACTGGAAGCAAAGCTTTCTCCATGCAAGATTGTGCTAGACAGTCAAGAGGAGAACGTTAACACCCGCTCTACACCTCAAGCAACACATAGCCCTTCTAAACCCACACCACCAACACCCACACATAGCAACACTAAACCCACATATGTGGAGGCCCTTAACAGTAACCTGCCCAAGCAACAAGAACTTCCGAAGCTGAAATGAAAACAAACACCAGTCACAACCAAAGTGTCACATAGCTCACAACACCAGTGCACCACCCAACAACAACCCCTAAGACAAGACAATGTACCTAACACTTTAGTCATAGGTGACTCTATACTCAGGCACACTGATATCCCACTCACCAGGCTGAACAAGGAGAAAATTACAGTCAGTTGCCTGACGGGTTCCAGGATCCGGCACATAATGAATGCACTCAAGTGACTCCACAACAAGTACAAATATGACGCTGTCATTGTCCATGTTGGAATGAATGACTTGAGATGTACCTCCCTGGACTACATGAAAAGACATATAGAAGAGCACTTGGATCATGTGGCCCAGGCAGGTATGACCCTAGCCCAGAGTAGTATCCTGCCTTCTCCCAGAATGATACCACAGTATAAGGACAACATTATTGACTTCAACAATTGGCTAAGCTTCTGGTGTCATTCAAAAGGGATCCAGTATCTGTCTGCCTGGGACGACATGAACGACAGACCACGATGCTTTGCCAGAGATGGTCTGCACCTGTCACCCCTGAAATTCAGGTTACTGGCTAAGGCTTTTGCCACCCCTATAGTGCCTTTTTTAGGCAAAGTTCAAAGGACAAAACCACCACCATAACAGGTACTAGCATGCAAAATCTAAAGGTAATGCTACTCAGTGCTAGAAGTCTAAACCTCAAAATGCACTCTCTCGAGGCACTCCTAAAAATGGAGAACATCAATATCTGTGCAGTAACTGAGACCTGGTTCAAGACTCCAGAGAGCACCCCTGCAATACCAGGCTACAACTCTTACGACACTTTTTGGCCACCAAACCAGGACCGAAACACTAAAGGTGGAGAAGTGTCCATATTCACCAAGGATATTCATAACATCAGGTTAGCTGCCCAACACAATGCATCTGAAATTCTCCAGGTGCAACTAACACTAGGTAAGACTGCAATCCAAATTGTAGCTTGTTACAGATCCCCCACCATGTGCCAAGATTCTCACTACACTTTTCTAAACATATTGGAAAATATTAAGATACAACAAAACATCCTAATACTGGGTAATTTTAACTACCCTGCTATTAACTGGGAAAACTACTCATGTACCAACACCTTTGCCCAACGGTTCTTGGAATTCATAAATTCCAATGCCCTGGATTAACTAATCCGTAGTCCCACCAGGGGCTCCAATATCCTAGACCTGGTCATTACCAACATGGGAAATCGATGTTCCACACCTATGGTCACCCCCTCGTTGGTCAAGTCTAACCATAAGCTAATCACCCTTGACATTCACATCCCACCCCCACCCTCCAGTAAGGAAACCTCTGTAAAAAACTTCGCCAAAGCCAACTTCATGCTACTCAAGTCAGACGTGACAAACGTAATGACACCCATGCAGATGGGAATTGAAAGTTCGACTGCTGAATCCTACACTAAGGCATTGTATGAACACATCCACTAGTGCTTGAATTGTGCCCTCCCCAATAGAACCAAGACACTCTCCTCCAAAAAAAGGAAGCCAATCTGGTGGTTCCTTGCCATAAACAAAATTTATAACAAAAGGAAGAAACTAGTGCAGAAAAGAGGAAAATCCCAGGATGCAAAAAACTCCTTTACCAGCCTCAGTAAAAAGCTGAGATCCCTCATAAAATCCTCCAAAGCTAGTTACGAAAATAAAATTGCCAAAGATTCAAAAGACAACCACAAAGCATGCTATAGCTATGTGAAGAATCTAAATGGCAATGCTCAGATCTGCTCTGAGCTGCAACAGAATGGCATTAAATATACTGATCCCAAGGATATTGCCAATATCCTGGCAGACTGATTTAGTGAAAACTTCACCCCCTCTCACCCCCTAAAGGGCCCATTTCAATACCAAAAGATTGCCAAATTCTGGTAATAATGGCCACACAGGTAAAAAAACACATTCTCTAAAGCTAAGAATACAGCATCTATGGGACCAGATGACATCCCAGGCTATGTACTACATGAACTACAAAATGAACTGGCACCTCACCTAAGTGTCATGTTTAATAATAGCCTCACTTCAGGCTTCATGCCCACTGAGTGGGGCACAGCTACATTTATCCCACTCCACAAGGGGGGATCCACTTTGGATCCCGACAACTACTGCCCCATCAGTCTGACGAGCCTGATCTGCAAAGCCATGGAAAGTATTATCATGTAACTTATAAACAAAGACATTGGCAAACTTCAAACACTGGACCCCATGCAGTGTGGATTCATGAAGGGCTGATCTTGTCTCCTGAACCTGATTGACTTCTTTGAATCAGTCTCCAGAGCCATGGACAAGGGTAAGTGGTCCACACAGTCTATCTGGACCTTGCCAAGGTCTTCAACACCATCCCCCACTCTGGAATCATAGATAAACTTACTAAGCTGGGCATTAATCCCTACGTCACTAGATGGTTTGTCAACTGGCTTACTGACAGAACCCACACTGTAAAAGTAGCCAACTTCAAATCCAGACAAGTGAGAAGTGGAGTACCTTAGGGTTCAGTTCTGGGACCACTCTTGTCTGGCATCTACTTCTCTGAAGTACAGGCCAACACTAAGGGACTCTGGCTAACAAAGTTCACAGATGACTGCAAACTGGGAGCCATTATTGAATCCCTAAATGATGTGGATATTCTACAAAAGGGCTTTACAGAAACAGATGCTTGGTGCCAGAGCCATGGGCTCAAGCTCAATGCCAAGAAATGTATAGTTATCCCCTTTGGGAAAAAACATGTACCCATGAATTACCACATAGGTGGCAGTACAATAAACATTGAAAGTGTGATAAGAAACTTAGGGATACAGGTGGACAGTGGTCTCACCTTTGATAACCACATTGCCACAACAGTCAGGAAATCATTCTATGTGGCACAGCTCATCACTAAGGGCTTTTCATCCAGAAAAAAGGAGGTCATTGTCCCACTGTACTCATCCCTCATTAGACCCATTATAGAATACAATACCCCATTTGGTATGTATCTCACAAGACATCTGCAACAACTGGAAAGGCCTCAGAAATATCTCACTAAAAGAATCACAGGCCTAAAGCAGATACCCTATGCTGACCATCTAAAAAAACTCCACCTATACTCTGTCGCATATCATCTATTCAGAGGCAATCTCTGCTTAACATACAAGGCCATGTCAAACCCAGAGCTGTTGGACATGCTACACTTAAAGAAATCCCAATCCCTCAGAGACACACGCTTCAGGGATCTAAACCTTGTCATCTCAATACAAAACATGCTGGAGGGATAGGTTCCTGACCCAGAGACACCCCAGACTCTGGAATAGACTGCCCATACATATCAAGCAAAGCGCCTCTTTGGCCCTCTTCAAAAGGAACCTTGATGATTGGATGGAAGAGAGGAAATTCACCCCGGGGATCATGTCAGTCACTCTGCTAGACAGGGGTCCAGATAGGTAAATACTGTGGGAAGAAATAGCCAGGGAATTGTTATGGCTAGGCTTGTATAGGCCCTAGAGCCGATAGCCTAGTACCAACCTATGAACCTAAGAACATTTTTTTTTAATTTTTTTATACTCAAACAATTTTTGTGTTTCAAAATTTTCTACATTCCATCTGCAGTTTTTACACTGAACACCTCAATCCAGTTTTACATAATGACTGTTTTGCATCCATATAATCTGTAATTAACCTTCTGTGCATTGGTTAAGATTGGTAAAACTTGATTTGAAGTAACAGTATTTTCTTCAGGAACACAAACAATGTCTAGTATGTTCCGGCCTGTTAGTTTTTTTTTTTTTACAATCTGAAGCAATTGTTGTTCCTGAATATACGTTGTAAATAATTTCCTTACTGACATTGTTGAATTGATATTATTCCAGTCTGTTTCTGGTAAATTTAAGTCCCCAGCTAATATTATTTTTCCCTACTGTGTTTCATGCAAGAGGTGTATGAATTCTTCTAGGTCATCTGCACTTGACTTTGATGGTCTATACACTCCAACAATTGTTATATGTTACAGGGTTGTCTTTACTGTCACAGTTACACAATCTATAGTATTGGTGTTATCATTGAACATGTAATAATCACAGGTCTCATAATTATCTTTAATCCCTATCATAACACCTCCATCTGATTTTTTGTTAGAATGTCTGCTACAGTAAAACATTTATACCCCGACAGAACTGGTTTCCAGTCATTGTTCTTTAACCATGTTTCACAAACAATAAAAACATCAATGTTGTGGAAACATAGCAAATTTTCCAATAAAAAAAAAAACTTTATTATTAATGCTCCTTGCATTAACAACCATCAGAGATGTATCAGATGTTGCTATCTGTGAACTGTTAGATTTTCATCCTGGCAAAAATCCTGCCTAGCATTTGTCAAATATTGCAAAATATCTGCAGCACAAATTCTTTTCCCTGATCTCGACAAATGCATGCCATCCTGTATAAACATACGTGTGCCCAAAACTAGGCTTGGATGCTCCACACATTTCTATTTTTTAAAACAGGACATTTTTTCCATGTAGCTATTTACCCCAAAACTCTTTTCATTCACAGTGACCTAACTATCCTTTCTATAGGTGATTTGTGAAAAATACGTCCCGTCACCAATACAAGCTATACTATCTGAGAGGGCTGTCAGTTCCCTACTAACAGTAAAAGAATCCTTGAAGACAACTTCAATAAAAATGATCCATACTTCCTTACATTAAGGCATTCCAAGGCTTGTCTCACATCTTCTATTTTTTCTCCTGGAAAGCATAACACTATTTGATGTTCATTATCTTCCCTACAAATATAAGCATCAGTTCCTCTAATAACTGAATCTCCAATTACAAGAATATATTTCCTGACCAGCTCTGAAGAATCTTCAGCTTCTAATACAATAATATTTGCTCTATCAATTGTTACAATGGATAGATCATCACAATTAGTCTTATTAATGCCACTCTTTTCATTGTGTGTTAAATTCTCGTCCAGCTGGTATTGTAAATCTACAGCTTGAGCCATGTAGCCAACATCTGTCTTTCTCTTCTTTTTATTACAGTAATGTTCATTAAAATCCATCTATGCTCATTTCTGATTTCCTCCTTTTCACCTGCTCAATAACATATTTTGGAGTCATTTAAAAATGTATGTGCCCAGTGTTAGCATTCATTAGCGAATTAATTAGATTTGTCATCCCAGGAAGGCTATTACCACAAGTGGCAGTCTCCATCAGGTAGTATCAAACTTTGTGTCAGGAAAATGCAGAATATCTATTAATTTTTTTCTAAGACAGGTTGCAGACTTAAGTGACTAAGGATATCAATGTGCAGCCAAATCTGGAGATTGTAGATTTTGGGCAGATGAAAGTTTAAAGTTTGTTGTTTGCAGATGATGTTGTCGTCTTACTTATAAGTGTCTGTGATGTCTGGTGTACATTGGAGAGGTTCACTTCTGAGAGTGAAGCAGCTGATATGGAAATCAGCACTTCTAAATCAGAGGCCACAGTTGTCTTCTAGAGAAGAGTGGAGTAGATGGGGGAGAGCAACAGTTCTGAGGAAAAAATATTCCTTTACCAAGATCATTAGATATGCACCTCTATGCATAATAGCAAAAGTATAGCCCCCCATTGTTGCATGATATTATGTAGTAACTATACTCCCTTAGCTTTGCTTTGTAATTTCATCCACACCATAAGTAATCATAAAACATCCTGTTGTATTATGATGATTAAGTATCTTATTTTTCTGGGCAGCTAATTCATTAAAATTAAATAAACCAGACAAGAGCACAGCTGTGGCTACAATTCTTTATTGCACATCACATTCTGGTACCTCAGCTCCATCAGCCTTTAAAGGAATAATCTCATAACATTCAGTAGCCATTTTATATCCCCCTAATCACAGTGCTAATTAGTTAAATACATTCACTTCCTTTTAATAATGACATTTCCCAAATGTTAAAGGTGCCTCACACAAATATAAAAGCCATCCCATACTTCTATAAAGTTGTTATACATTTTACACATCTCCATTATAAAATTTCTTTGTATAATAAATGTAAATAACTTATTACTTTTCCATTTCACCATTTTCCATTGAATCTCCTATGCTTGTAGTGCCTACCAATATTTAAATTACATCCCACTAACAATGATTAAATGTGCCACTTAAAATTATTTAATGTGATATTTTCTATTTTTCCTTACCTGTTCATCTGTACATAAATCTTATAAGTCCCAGTTTACTTCCAAATGTAACCCTCTAGAGTATAAAGTACCTAGATTAATAATACTTTTTGTTTCTAATTTTACCAATCTGCTTTTAAATGCTTCACTTCCTATATTATCACACCCCAAAAAGGTTGTGCCAGTACACTAAAGAAAAAACTGTCAATATCTCCCCCATGTGATGTCCAAAAATGCACAGCAATCGGACTTTCCATCCTTTTATTTCTTATGTCACCTAAATGTTCCAATATTCTCAATTTTACCGTTCTTTTTGTTTGCCCCAGATACCACTTTATGGGTGTGCATCCACATCCAATGATGTAGACCACACCACATAAATTACATTTAAATTCACTTTTAATCCAAAACTTCTTTCCATTTATCATCCAATCATCTACATTTTTGATCTTACTACATATTTTACAGGCCCCACATGGGAAAGCACCATTCCTATCCCTATTTTTGTCTTCATTCTTCAATTTTAATAACTCTTTTAAGTTTTTAAACCGACCATAAGAAAAAGTAACTTTTTCTGTGAACAATTTTCCTACTATTTCATCCCTTCTAATAACAGGCCATAAATTATCCACCAATTTCCTAACTTTAAATGTCAGTGGAGAAATTTTTGTCACAAAAAATATGGGATCCACCGCCATAACCCCTTCTTTATTCTTCTTTGTATGACCAACATGTCTTCTGACAAAATTGTCCTCAATACACTTCTTGTTTCCCTTTAGCTTATTCAAGGCCACCTGCATAATATTTTCACCATATTCCCTCTTCCCCAATTTTCTCTTTACCTTATCAAATTCACTCCTCAATATACTTTTATCAGACATATTAGTAGAAATCCTGCTAAATTCCCCATAAGGCAAAGATCTTATTAAATGTGAGGGATGAGCACTACTAGCTGACAAAAAGTTTTCTGCTGCTGTTTCCTTATGATATGGTTTATATTGCAAACTCCCCTCTATATCAATGTAAAATTCAACATCCAAAAATTGCATGCTTTCTCTGTTCATTCTATAAGTAAACTGTAATCCAAACGTGTTCTGATTTAGTGTGTCCATAAAGCACTCAAATTCATGCATTTCCCCTTTACACACAAATATCAAGTCATCTATAAAATGTTTAAATAAAACTATGTCGTTCTTCATAAATTGTGTTGGATATATGAACAAATTTTCAAAATAGGATATAGATAATATTGCATATGAGGGGGCAAATGACACCCCATTGCTGTCCCTTCCAACTGCAAAAACATTTTTCCTTCATACTCAAAATAGTTGTGTGTTAAGGCATATTCCAACAGCTGACAAATAAATGTGGTTCTAGGACCCTCCCCATCCTCATTCTAACTGCTTTCAAACCTTTTTCAATTTTTTATATTTGTGTATAAAGATTTCATATCTACACATACAAAATAATATTCTGATTTCCATTGTATATGCTTCATATATTCCAATATGTGCAACATGTTTTTAATATAAGATTGGATTCTTGGAAGGTATACTTTTAATTGAGAGTCCAAAAATATGCCTAAATTCTGTAAATAAGCCCCTACCCCTGAAACTATCGGTCTTCCTGGGGGTTTAGTTAGAGACTTCTGAAGTTTAGGAATCACAAAAAACTTTGCATCCTTAGGACACTTAGGTGTAACTTCTTAACATCTCTACCATCAAAGAAACCAAGCCTTTCACCTTTTTCAAGCAGTTCCATCAAACCCTCATTAAATTGCTTCATTGGACTACAGAGTAGTTCCTTATTGGTTTTATCATCAGATAGCAATTCCTAGACCATATTATCATATTATTTCTTATTTAAAATAACCCAATTCCCTCCTTTGTCAGCTTGCGTGAACACATATTTATCAGTAGCACTACATAGTTTTTTAAGTGCTAACCACTGTTCTTTACTTAAATTGCACACATTAACATTCTTGGCACATTGATCATACATTTCTTCTATCTGTTTAGACAATGTATTTTCAAATGCACAAAACAGCATTAGAATTTTTTGGTGGAATACATGAGCTAAATGCAGGCATCTTGGGTATTTTTAATATTCCATATCCTGTAGAAAAACAGCTTTGGGAAACATTTCCATTAACATTTTCATTAACTTCCTCATAACTTTCATTCAAATTACAAAACGGTTTTCATATACTGAAAGATCAAGTAACAGATTATCCATATTTTCTTCATATGTTAATATTGCCACATTTTTTTCAGATTCATGCTTTTTAAACCCCCCCCAAAAAACTTTCAAATATAGCTTTCTGCAAAAACGTTTGACGTCCCCTAGCAGATCAGTAAGTGATGGAATAAATGTGGGAACATACTTTGTGCCTTTTAAAAGCACTTTTTCTGTTGTTTCCTTAACCCTGAAGTCAGACAAATTCACAATATTTAGTGCATTTTCATTTCTACAACAAACATTGTCATAATACACATCATTCGCTACTACCCCAACTTGCGGCACATTATCAAAAGCATGTGAGGCATCTGCATAGGACATTCCCTCTACATTTAAATTATTTACATTCACATTTTTTTTACATTCACATTAGCATTATTAAAATCCATTGCATTAACTATTCTGCTTGATAGTTGTTCAGAAAGGCAGGCTCCAGGGAAGGATCTCAAAGTCTCATATACAGTACATACCTTATTTTGTCCATTTCAAAAACTCAGTTCCTCTTTCCCATTCCCTGGAACCTTCTGCTTTCCCTTTTCCCCATTCTGATTTTCCAACTCTTCCCCACCTTCCATCTGGAGTAGATCCCCCACACTTTTATTAACATCCTCAAAAGACACATTCTTTTGTATATTGGTGATCTGTTCACCAGAAGAAACTGAGGCCTCGCTGGAAGATGGGCCCGACTGACTTCTACTTCTTCTGCCAGCAAAGAACGAGCACCCTTTCCTTTCATTTCGCTGCAAAGAAAAAATAACCCCAGTATTGTAATCCTTCACATCACAACTTAATTTCTTCTTCTTCCGTCGATGATTTCCACCTCCACCTTGGCTATACGCATTTTAATCTCATTCAGTTTGCTGGAGAATCTCATTTCTGATGTTTCAGTGATTAGCGCCTCTTGCAGTTGTACGATAGTATTACATACCTTTTCCTGTGTCTGAATGTTCCTCTTCACTAAATTTTCAACCAGTTTACAGTACACATCAATGAAACTGCTTTCCACGCCTCCAGTAAATCTGATTCATCCGCAGAAAAATCATATGCTGGCAGTCGATCCACTCTAAGCCCACTAGGGGTGATGTTTAAATCCACATATTTTTGTAACAGCTTCACATCATAGTATAACGCAACTTCTTTTTTTAACAGTTTTTCAAGTTGTTCGTACCTTTCATCAGCGTAATTCTCCAACCCTATAGACCAGGGATCACGGTTTAACGTCTTAGCATCTCGTTCTTTCCATAACTCCATGCATCTCAGCCTGCCACATTCCATTTGAGTTTTAAATACACCTGGGATAGCTGATGCTCCTTCCAACGGCATACTGGAAACAAACAACCACAGTTCCTAGCCGAAACCAGGAAACACAACACAGGAATTCTCCTCAATAAAATTAAATAAACCAGTCAAGAGCACAGCTGTGGCTACAATTCTTTATTGCACATCACATTCTGGTACCTTGGCTCCATCAGCCTTCAAAGGAATAATCTCATTACATTCAGTAGCCATTTTATATCCCCCTAATCACAGTGCTAATTAGTTAAATATATTCACTTCCTTTTAATAATGACATTTCCCAAATTTTAAAGGTACCTCACACAAATATAAAAGCCATCCCTCACTTCTATAAAGTGGTTACACATTTTACACATCTCCATTATAAAATTTCTTTGTATAATAAATGTAAATACTTTTCCATTTCACCATTTTTCATTGAATGGCCTATGCTTGTAGTGCCTACCAATGTTTAATTTTATTGAGGAGAATTCCCGTGCTGTGTTTCCTGGTTTTGGCTGGGAACTGTGGTTGGTTGTTTGTTTCCAGGTAATTCATTACCAATTTTTTTTTTTTATAATTACATAGAGCTTCAGATACACCTGGCCTATACACTCAGTGATATAATTCACAATTCTTCCTTAAGAAAAATGGTTTAGATGCCACTTGTCACATTTACACTAGCAAACAAAATCATAAGATTTGATTTCTGGAGCTGTGGTGATCAAAAACAGCGTGTGCACTAGAAGTTATTCACAGTCTGTAGCAATACATTAAGATAGCATTTTAGTCATATTCTTCATTACACAATATTATTAAATTCTATTTCAGTCTATGCTGTCAAATATTTCCCTTCTGGTTGTTTTTTTTTAATTGCTTTTCATTTCACATAGTGTTTCTGACTTACTTTTTTGATTAATTATAGCAACTCTGATGCTAGCAGCTATTTTGCACCTGTGGTTTACACTTCATTATATAGTACATTATTAACATTAATTCATTACAGTAGGATATTTGATGCCTTTCTGTATTTTAATTAACCACACTGCTAATTTAGCTGTCTGTTCCTGTACTCATAATTCAGCTAGTAATTTTTTACAGTTTATTCCCTGTTATGTTTTTACAGCTAAGTGTATTACACTGTAAAGTATTGCATTACAGTCCCACCTTACAATAAGCCAGGCTGACAAAAGAATGTCACAATTCTAAGCAAAAGAAATGTCCCAAACCTTCTTTTGGCAGATACATTTTCACATTCTTTAGTAAATCATATAGCCTTTACACATGAAGAAAAAAACAATCCTACAGAATATCCACAGACAATGTTAATACCAGTAACTTCTTATTGCTATATATATATATATATATATATATATATATATATATATATATATATATATATATATATATATATATATATATATATATATATATATATATATATACATTGAGCTATATCTAAATCTATCTATCTATCTATCTATCTATCTATCTATATGGATGTTTATCAGATGTTCTATACTGCCTCTACCGAATTAGGCAATGTTGACTAAACCATACAGAGGCCTACAAAGTCAAACAAATGAAACAGAGTAAAACACTAAATCCTGAAAGTTTGTACAACTCAAAACTCAGGAACAAGCATTAAAATGGGTCCCAATGGGGGTCAAGTCTGGTAGTTCAACCAAACAAACCTACCAACATAACACATTCTTCTAATGGCAAGCTGAAGGTACTACTGCTGAATGCTACAAGTCTTAACAAGAAACCATACTCCCTGGAAGTTGTCCTCACACTGAAGAATGGTGACATCTCTGCAGTTACAGAGACATGGTTCAAAGCTCTGGAAAGCACCCTGGGAGTTCAAGGCTTCAATGCCAATCATACATTCAGACCACCGTCTGAAAAGGAAAAAAAAATAAAAGGAGGAGGTGTTTCCATTTACATAAAAAATAATGAAACTGCAAGAGTGATCAAGCAGGATGACTCTCTTGAGCCACTTCTTGTCCATCTCACCATAGGCAAAGTTCCCCACCATATCATCGCCAGCTACAGATCCTCAGTGATGAACCATGAAAACCACTCCACATACCTGAAGTCATTAGAATCACTTACCATTTATCCCAGGACACTACTCATGGGTGATTTTCACAACCCCTACATAAACTGGGAAACAAACATAACCCCTTCAGTGCATGCTTAGAGATTGCTGGACTTTGTCAATGCAAATAGCCTGGAACAGCTATTCTGTACCACCACTAGTGTCTCAGATATCCTGGACATACTACTCACAAACATGGGGAAGCATTGCAGACCTGCAGGATAATGTCCTCATTGGTAAGATCAGGTCATAAATCGGTCTGCTTTGAAATAAAATAATGACAGAACCCCCATCAAACTCTAAAACTCTAAAGATTTTTTTCAAGGCAAATTACCTTGTATTACATGACAGCACAGGTAATTTTAAAATTCCCCATAACCTTGAAAACATGAAAGCCTATGCAGAAGTATACATGAATGCCCTGTACAACCTCTTAAACAACTACATAGACATGCAGTACCTGACTGCACTAAACCAAGGTCTAGCCAGAAAGAACTGGCATAAATAGATTATACAACAGAAGGAAGAAAGTGGGAGAGTACACAACAGAGAAAACAATCCCTCGATAGTCTCAGCAGGCAAAGCAGAGAGCTAATCATGTCCTCAAAATCTAAATATGAAACTAAAATAGCCTCTCGTGCAAAGGATCACTACAAAGCATTTTTTAGTTATGTCCAAAACCTTAAGGGAAGCACTCAGCAGTGTGTTGAGTTGGTTGTAGATTGCACTACCTATGGTCAGCCAGAAAAAAATTACAAACCTGCTGGCAGATAAATTTAGCTCATATTTCACCCCCTAATCACCTCCAGTAACTCCCCGTCAAATACCCCCCAACAATTCCTTTGCCTGTTATCACAAAAGAACAGATCATTATTGCACTCTCTAAAGCTAGAAACATAGCATTAATGGGTCCTGAAGGAATCTCAGGGTACCTATTAAATAGCTTGAAACATGACCTAGTAGACCCACTTGTTTCTGTATTTAACCACAATCTCCAAACAGGCTTTGTCCCAGTAGAGTGGAGGACAGCAACCCTCTGCACAAGGGGAGACCATCAACAGACCCAGACAACTACCTAGCCAGAAGTCTGATTAGTTTCATATGCAAGACTATGGAAAGGATAATATTGGACCTGATTAACAACGACATAGGAAATCTCCAGATTCTAGACCCAACCCGGTTTGACTTCTTCAAGGGCAGGTCATGCCTGCTCTGTCTGGTGGACTTCTTTGAGAAGGTCACCAAGGGTATGGATGAGGATAAGACAGTTCATACCACCTACCCTGACCTGACCAAGGCATTTCACACAATACCCCACTCGGTACCCCACTCAGGTATTATAGATAAACTCACAAAATTTGGCATAAACCTCTACATCACCAGATGAATAGCCAGTTGGCTCATAGATAGAACACGTTATTAGAGTGGGAGAATCCACATGTAGTAAGAGGTCAGCCACCAGTGGAGTCACACAGGATCAGTGCTGTGGCCCTTGTTGTTTGAGATATAATTTTCAGTTGTCAAGGCCAATGTAAATGGCCTTTGATTGACCATGTTTGCTGATGACTGCAAGTTGGGTAATCAATGACTCCCCAAACAATGTGATATCTTACAGAAAGAACTGATACAGACTAATGATTGGTGTCAGAGCCATGGCCTCAAACTATATGTGTAGAAATGCATAATAATAATGCCCATTAGAAAATCAAATACCCCTGCAAATTACAAGATCGATAGCGCCCCATAAGAGTGGACCCAGTGGAGAGAGAGATCTGATAGTCAGATAGATAGTAATCTGAACTTTGACCACCTTGTGTCCACTGTGGTGAGAAAATCCTTCTATGTGGCTCAGCTTATAAGTAAGTGCATAGCATCCAGATCTAAGGATGTCATAGTGCCACAGTACTTGGCACTCTTCAGAACAATAATCAAGTACAATGCACCCTTTGCCATGTACCTCAGCAGGCACCTGCAACAGTTGGAGCATTCTCAGAGATTTATCACCAAAAAAAAAAAAACAGGGTGTAACCAGCATGTCATCTGTGGACTGATTAAAAACCCTATCACTGTATTCAGTTTCCTACTGATTACTGAGGGGAAGTCTTTGCATGACCTACAAGGCAGTTTCTGAACAAGCCCTGATAGAAATGTATATTTGCAAAGCTAACTACATGAGGGTTACCTGCTCCAAGGATCTAAATCTGACCTCTGACACAAATAGATCATGCTGGAGAGACAGATATTTGTCCCAGAGATTTGTCCCTCCTCTGGAATAGGCTTTCTACTCACATGAACCTGACCCCTTCTCCACCATCTTCAAGCACAGTCTGGACTAATGCATTGAAAATCCTTAATTCAGTCTTGAGGTGCTGGCCATGTCTCTCATGGACAGAGGCAGTCTGTAAAATTGTCAAAACCATGCTTGCTGACCCTTGTTTTATTTCCCGTAGGGTTAGAAAATAGGGTAAAATCTTGTTATATCTAGCTAAGCTTGTAAAGGCTCTTGAGCCATTGACCTAGCATCTCCTATGAACCTGTGATTTAATAAGACATACCCCAACAGGTGGTATTCCTAAAAAAAATCCTGTAAAGCTGATTCATCAGGAAAACTCCTTGGCAGCGATGATATTCCCTGATATCATTAATAATAAAAACAAAATGCATGTGTCTTTTCATTTTTATAATGTGAGTTTAGTGCATAAGTTGAATAACACTTTGTAGAGTATGATTTATAATAAGGCATCCCCATATTTCAGGTGCATAAAGCACTTGGCTTCATTTCTTGCCTCAAAGCCAGCACTATATGAGGGGTAGTGCAAAAGGAACAGCTGCTCCTAGCACTAACTTCAGGAACATTGAACTGACAGTTTGCAAGCATTCATTAAGCAATTATGTTCACTAACTATCAAACTGTTCTTTTTCTAAGACAGTTTACCACCTACTCTACTTTAGGAAATACCCAATTACTTCCAATTCAAAAAATTGAATTTCACTTTAGTTATAGAGCATAAGCCTTTCTGCCTTCATGAAGTTGTTGGTTAGCATTTGGTGGGAGTTCCTTCTTTGCCTTTATGCCCCTCAGTGTCCATGTGTCTTTGCCAAAGACTACTTTAATATCCTCCAGTAATTACGGCAACTTCTGATACATGATGTGTTTGTTACTATTATTGTTTGTTACCTGCAGCCCCTTAATAGAATGTTAGTGCATTGTGTTTTCCACTGTCTTCCATGAAATGTTGCCCCACCTGAATCGTGTACATGTAGTTCCAACTTCTGGTTTACCCTTCACATGAGATACATACAGTTATTTTTCCCTTTACTGACCCCCCCACCCACTGTGTGGTGACACTTCTGACTTAGCCATTGATATGTGTGAAAACAACCTATCATGTTTTGCATAGAAGTAAAAGGGAAATGGATTATATTGAGAAGGAAATCAGAAAAAAACATGTTACTGGACAGCAGTGTTCTCTGTCTGAGTGTCTTAGCAGCTATGTCACTGTAATTCTGTATTAGCACTTATGAGAGGTCCAGTGTTATGTAATTTTGCCTACATAGCAGTATTATGTGACATGCTGTGACACTAAAAATATGCTTGCTTTATAGGAAAGTGAATAGATATGTGGTTAGCAGACCTTTGTACAGCACCTTGGTGCTGTTCTAGTGTGTTTGTGGTTATTTCTGTTGCTGTTTTGTTCACTTTTTGGACAACTAGAACAAAATCACCTGTGTATGATCAACAAATACACAGAGTGGTCTGAGTACAGTGTCAGCAATTGTCAAAGTCTCAATGCTCTGCTAATCAGCACATATTTGTTACATAATCCCAGATGTTTCTGTATCTCATTTGATTCATTTCATAGAAACAAAACTATTCTTCATTTATCAAAGATATGGGGTTCACACGATTCTGGCAGGTCTTTACAGTATCTCTGAATGACTTTTCAGATGGTTTGTGTGTGCTACCAAATTCTGAAACAGCCTGTATATTTTGGTTTCCATTATAATGAACAGCATTAGAATTATTTTTAGAGTCAGACTGCTATTTGCTAGAACAAACTCTCTAACCTTCTACCTAACACCCTCGGAGTACCACAATACTCTATACTAGGGCCCTTGCTGTTCTCCATCTTCATTAATGACCTTTATACTGTCATCCCAAAAGTCAGCTGTATCCAATATGCTGATGACTCTACCCTGATTTGCTCAGCCACATCTCCAGCAGAGTTATGGTCAGCTACCCAGACCACCTTTAATACAATAGAAAACTGGCTTTCTGAACATTGTCTGATCCTAAATACCAAAAAAACTAAAATGCTGATATTTTCACCAACATGTAGGTCTACCGCTTTCACCTTTACCATAAAATCAAATGATGGCACAATAATCTCCCCTGACCCATCTACAAAACTATTAGGTGTCATCATAGTCAATAATCTCAAATCTGACCTACATGTTAACCAAACTATCAAAACCGTCAATAAAAAACTAGGGTCACTTTACAGAATAAAAGCCTTCCTAACCCCTCCAGCTAAAATTGCCATAGCTCGCTCTCACCTTCTTTCAACCCTTCTGTATGCATCCCCTCTACTCTCGAATTTGAACAAGACTGTCCTTATCAAACTCTCAATTTGCTACAACCACATTGCCAGGTTTGCCACTAGGCTGCCTTATAGGACACATCATTGCATCAATCTGAATCAGCTTGGTTGGCTTGAACTACCTAGCCTAATCCAGTATGACCAACTGATTATGGCCTATAAAATCCTCTATAATCCGGACAATACTCCTGCACTTAAAAATATTATCACCCCCTATAACAATCCTAGACTGCTTCGATCCTCTAACAAACTACTAATTCAGACTAGCAAATTAATAACACAGCCGGTGATTCTCTCTTTGCAAACTCTGTAAGTAGATCCTGGAACTCTCTTCCTGTTGATATTACCTTACTTTCCACCTTAGGTCAATTTAAAACTAGACTCAAACAACATTTGTCACTTAACTGGCTATGTCAATGTATCAAGGCTGGCTAACCTGAATGTGTAAAAATCTGTTAACCAGTTTACTGTGTAATTTAATTTAATCCTGACTTGTGCTCAGGACTAACTTTAACCTGTGGAACTTGTTTAACTTGCTTACTTATGTAATCTCTGTAAATAGTCTGTTTGTAATATGTAATGCTGGTATTATGTAATGCTGTATCTGCTTACCTTTGGAGCTTTTCTCCCCGGGCCTCTGTTGAAAATGGACATGCATCCAGTCAGACTATCCCGGTCAACAAATGTAAAATAAAATAAAAATAAAAAATAAATTATTTCCAATCAGATGTCTCAATATGAGCTAGCTGTTCTTTCACAGCAGAGCATCAGGCATTAATATGTGCAAGGGTCTATACTATATAATCAAAGTTTTATAACTTTGAATACCATATGATCGACACCATATGGTGGAAGTTATAAAACTTTGAATATATAAAAAAAATAAAATAAAATGAGGAAACACAAAACTAAGGGTTGTAAGCAGGGGGTAAGCCCCCCTGCACTCCCACCCCCCCGCTCTTTAAATATACCAACTCCAAGACCACACTATAATGCGGTAAAGGAAAGATTTCCCTTTACTGCACTGTAGTGCGATCTCAAAAGTGATATATTTAAAGAGCTGGGGGTGTGGGGGAGGGTCTGCTTTGAAGTGTCAGGTAACTTTTTTTTTATATTTTTTATACATATTTGAAGGTTTATAACTTTGACCATATGGTGTTGATCATATGGTATTCGAACTTATAAAACTTCAGTTATATAATATAGACTGTATGTGCAATATACTCACTCATTTTTTAAACTGTGTCAGTGTCCACCTACATTCATTTTCCTTATTGTTTAGGTCTTCTTGCTACATGTAAACCAGTACATAACCAGTTTCCAAGTACTCACTGATATATGAGATTTGAATGTGAACCATTCTCATTTTCAGATTCCAAACATTGCTTATTTTTAATTTTTAAGTTACCACATATCATATGAAATGCTTTTATATAAAATCATCTTCACTATGTAAAAATTTGCTCATTTTGCTTTTATGTAATCTGTTACATACACAAACTCATTCAGTTCATTTGCTCTAGCATTTGCCCATTAGCTTAACCCTTTTAAAATGCAGCAATTACTGTACAGTGCTAGAGTCACTTATATTTCTGTAGAAATACTGATTAATAGTGCTTCTATGTTATAATCATTCATTTGTTCTTTTTCCAATATATCTATATCTATATACAGTATGTGTATATATATATATATATATATATATATATATATATATATATATATATATTATTTAACCTCTCAGTGGGCATAAGGCAAAGAACTAATCATCCAGGTAAATTACACACAAAGCACGCACATGCTTGAACAAACACACACACACACACACTCACACACACACACACACACACACACACACACACACACACACACACACACACACACACACACACACACAGAGTTGTGATTTCAACTACTGTCATGTCTTTAGGATATATGAGGAAACCAAGGGTTTTATGGACTGGGAACTTATATCGTGTTAAAAATAAAAACAGAAAAAAATATTCATATACCAAGCATGATAAATTGGTATAATGGTTAATGTGTTAGTCTCATAAAAGCAAGTTACAGTGTTTGAGTCTTGCCTTTGGGAGGGAAATTGGCTGAGTTTAGAATAGTGTATTAAGAATTCTATCCTAGTATTTAGCCATGAACTTACAAAACCATGGATCAAAGGGAAAATGAAAATTTTAGAGTGTTTTTATGAAAGAAATCAAGAAAAAATACAAGAATTGTTATATAAGCCAAGATATTTTTACAATGAAAAAGAGAAGAACTATTGAGTTACTTAAACAGATTAGCAAAGGAAGATGGCAGTGTAATTAGAGAAATAAAAAATGTAAAAATAGAAACAGAAAAAACTCAGAAAATGATTATGAATAGTGTAGTACAATTTGTACAAAATGTTTAAAGAAAAAAAAGGCAGTGATGGAAAAAGCATGGAAAGTAAAACAGTTAACAGAAAAAAGAATAAAGAGTTGGAAAAGGATATATTTTTTTAAATGAGCTAAATAAAGTATTAGGACAAGTAAATATAGATTCTGCTGCAGGACCAGATGGAACATGGTATGAAATGTATAAAAATTTAAGGGATTGACAATTTGTTTAAAATTTTGAATGAATTGTTAAATGAAGGTTTTATGTATAAATGATTATGCAGTAGAATACTTAATTTCATAAAGAAGAATGAAGATGGAAGAAGGCCAATACTACTGAGTAATACATTTTATAAGATCTTTATGAAAATAATATGAAATAGATTTGAAGCTAAAATGGAAAATATTGTGGAAGATAGTATGTATAGTATAAAGGGGAAGGGTTGTCAAGAATTATTATTGATACTTAAGAGAAATTGTAGATGATATTACGAATAGAAAAGAAGCGAAAATCATGGTAGGAAACCTTAATAAGGCATTTGGTGCAACTGGACATGAAACCTTATGGGTAATAATGAAATAATATAATATAAGTGTGAAACTTAGGAAATTATGTATGTCTGTGTGTAGTAATAATAAAGTAAAAATATTTGTAAATGGCTGGTTAAGCCAAGAGGTACATATGAAGCATGGTGTAAGACAGGAATAGCCAATGAGCTATATACTCTTTGCATTAGTTATGAATGTGATAGTATGTGAAATAAATTACAAACTAAAGGAGGCATGGTATATAACACCTGAAAGGTTAAGAATTCCATTTCTGTTAACATATGCAGATGACATAAACAAACAAAATTTGGATAAAAGAAGTACTAGTTTGCATAAATGAGTGCCTAGATATGATAGAGATGGTTTTAAAGAGAAAAGTAATGTTTAAGTGATGTAGTAAAGAGAGGGTGTATATATTTTAATAAATGAAATTTCTGTGTTAGGCTTACAATTTGGGAATAAAGATGCAAGTAGAATTCAATGGGAAAAACAATCAAACCTGTCTTTTCTGGTGAACATATAAATTATCATTCAGAAAAAAACGCTTATTTGATAAATTCAGTACTGACAGGAAAAATAACATACTTAGCAAGTGTATTTGTGTTGCCAACAGTATTTGAAAAGGAATTATTGCAGATATATATATTTTTAATTTATATGGGATTCTATATTAAACCCAGTAAAAGAGGAGTTGTGTATGTAAATAAAGAGGAGGAAAGAGGTTTAGGGTTAATAAACCTTTATGCTGTTTCATTAAATCTGCACAAAGTGTTAAAGTAGATAAATGAAAAAGATGAAAGATCAATATTAAAAACATATAAATACAAATATGATAAATTTTGGAGAATGGTAAAAAAAGAGTAAAACAAAAAAAAAACAATGTATAAATAAAGAAATCTTCTTTTGGCTTTTCCTGGTTAGGGGTTGCCACAGCGGATCACCTTGTCCACTCATGATTGGCAGTGGAGTATTACAGTGTCGAGTTGCCAGCCCAGCACCCAAACTTCCACAGAAGGCACACACATGCACACACTCACACCTAGGGCCAATTTAGAGTGTTCAATCCACCTGCAGCATGTCTTTGGGATGTGGGAGGAAACTGGAGCACCCGGAGGAAACCCATGTGACCACAGGAAGGACATGCAGACTCCGCACAGAAGGTACCCAACTGAGGATTGAACCGAGAACCTCTTGCTGTGAGGCGGCAATGCTAACCACTGCACCACTGTGGCCACCCGTATAACTGAAGAAATAAAATGTTAAAAAGAAAAAAATATTTTTATGGACAATAAAAACTGATGATTCAAAGAAAATAGAAAAGTATGGTATAAGAATGTAGTGCTAAAACATTACTATGTACACAATGGGAAAATCTAACACATGAAAAAAATTAAAGCTATAAAAATAAGAAGCAAATGGTGTAATCAGAAAGTAGGATGTCAACAATTTTTGTGGAGACTGGTAAATAAATTACCAGTAAAAGAAATATGCCATATAAAAAAAAAAGTGATAGAATATGTTTACATTGTCATGAAGAAGAAACTATGGAACATGTGTTTGTGAAATGTAAAAGAATAAAAAGAGAACGGAGAAAACTACGTAAAGAAGATTTTTTCCAAGATATAAAAGAAATGGATAAAATAAAAATGGATATGATAACACATGGATAGTATAAGAATAGAAGTTAATAATATGTTAAAAAAACAGATAAAAAGTTATTGTATGTCTTACGGGTTTTATGGAATGAAAGAATAAATGCAATTATGTTTAATGCTAAATGGATTTTAGCAACAGTTTTAAGTGAAATCACATGGTGGTATTGCAAAAAGAATGGGAATCTGACAGGGATGAAAAATTAGTATCACTGTTAAGGAAATATTGAATATGTGTAAATATATTTATCTATATATTTGTACATTTGTAAATATTTGTAAATATGTTGTAAATATTTTTTTTGTATATAAATAAAGAACCCCTGCTCTTTTTGATAGTTGTCATGGGATCTTTTACAGCCACCTGAGCAACAAGCAACTTCGGCAGGTGGGACTACAGTTTAACATCTCAACCGAAGGACAATATACTTGGAAGTGCAGCATCCCCTTATGCTCTACTGCAGTGTCAGCAATCAATCTACCTGGAATGTAAATAGAACCTATGCAAACAATAATGACAGACAGGGTGGGTATTGTTTAATAATGAATCATCATCTAGGAGTTTCATGAGATCTGATGCTGCAGCAGATGGGCCCCCTAACATATGGAAGGCCAGTTGGGGTCAATGGCAGTTATCAGTGTTATATCAAACGCTAAATGTGATATGTAAAAAACTTACTTTTCTAAGTAACCCTTACTGATTCATAATACTTGTTTAAGAGCTATGGCATTTGATTAATTGTGTAAATCCAGAAGTGATAACTGATCACTAATAAAGCATTTAGAACTAATATCAAAGGGGTACAGAATAAAATGTAATTAAAGGAAAGGGTCAACTTGATTCCATAAAGATATTAATCACATACTCAAAAACACACTGGCATTTCAGCTTATAAACTGACTTATGTGTCTGTTGTGAGCTAGTCAATGGTGCACTGTTTTAAATCAAGTTAGAAGAACAGTACTTAATATGGTTGCCAGTCACACTTTAATTAATATTTTACCTCCAGGCAGTCCATGATACTGTTCTGTGAAGAATCTTTAATTTACTCATAACACACCAGAGAGGCAAAGGCATTTCAGTATATAGACTCTATGCATTCTTTACAGATTCCAGCATCAACTGTTTTCAGATTTGTTTGTTTCATCAGCACCACTGAAGGCTCTCCAGGGGTCAGTGCCTGGGGGTCATTTCTCAAAGAAAGGATGACACTGGCATGTAAAAGGCTTACCTTCCTAGGTAACCCTTGATGATTAAAGTTCTGGTTTGATAACTGTTGCACCTGAAAGGGATTAGTTGTGTAAAACCAGAAATGATAAGCCATCCTCTATAAACCACTTACAGCTAGTATCAAAGGGGTACCAAGGTAATCATGCAATTAAAGAAAATGGTCAAGCTAGTAGCTAAATGAATCAAAAACTGTCTGAAACAAGTAACCAGAGGCTTTAGGATTACCTTCAGGAATGTCTTCCTGTTAAACAATGTGAAGACTTTCTACTTGCCCTACAATTTTTTAACTTTGTCAGTAATGAGACCTCCAATCTCCTTGCTTCAAAACTTTTTAGGGACACACCATCATACAACCTGAAAAGTCTTAGTCACTGTAGTCCTGTTCTATGTAGCCCCACCCAAACTAGAATAAAGGTTATGAGCCATCCATTTTCTGTTATTGGACCCAAATTGTGGGAATTTCTCCTTTGCTTCCTTAAAGATGACTTTTTATACCCAGAATTCCATTCAGAACTAAAAAACTCATCTCAAATTCCATGGTACATACAAGTGCTTTCCCTCTGACCACACAACCTAACTTCTTCCTACACCTTGTTGTGTTGTTGTTGTGTCTTTCGGCTTTTCCTGGTTAGGGGTAGCCACAGCAGAACTCCGGTCCACTAATGATTGGCAGTAGATTTTTATGTGCCGAGTTGCCGGCCCTGACGCACAACCTTCAACGAAGGTACACCCATTCACGCATGTCTCCACACAGAAGATGCTCTAGCTGAGAATCGAACAGGACAATGTCTTGCCGTGAGGTGACAACGCTACCGCAGCACCACCACCGCAGTTCTTCCTGCACTTACTTCTCTCTTAATAGTGTGCTCGAATTCTCCACACATGTTAATATGGACAATGCTTATAGTACTTCTTCCCTGATGCATTTAGCGCGCATTCTAATTGTTCATACTTGAATAAATGTTTTTATGTACAATGTTTATGTTGTTATGTACATGCTGCAGGTGGACTGGACACCCTAAACTGGCCCTAGGTGTGAGTGTGTACATGTGTGTGTCCCTCCTGTGGAAGGTTGGGAAACAGGCTGGCAACTAAACACCATAAAACTCCACTGCCAAACGTTCTGCAGACCGTTGTTCCACTGTAGCGACCCCTAATGGGAAAAGCTGAAAGAAGCAGTTTATGTTATTATGCATATGTTACCTTTTCTTGTGACACTGTACACTTTGTCTTGAATCTATTGTCTTTGTGCTCCTGGATTGAGACTGAAATTATTCCACTGTTGTCGATACTTTACCTCAGTCAACACATTCAAATAAACCAAACAAGCAGACAAACAAAGCAAAATAGCTGTAACTTTTTGTCCACCATTATTTTTTTAGCTTTCTTCTTCAGTCTTGAGCTAAGAGGTTGAAAGGTATGGAAGGTGTAGTAGGTTGCACAATGCATTTTAACAACAATATGCTAAAAAGATACATTTTCCTTTGTGGCAGTTATTTTATTCATCATTTAATCACAGTCACAATCATACACGTAGCTATAATTGATAGTTATATATGCGTGGGGGCAAGGATTAAAATAAATTACTATGGCAAATTGTTATTATCTTATATTATTATAGCCTGATATCTGAGATGCCATTAGAGTCAGATATCAGCATTGTAAACAATAAGTGGGTCTTTGTGGTAGTCTGGGCAGGGTGTGCATGACAGCACTATTTATCTGTGCCAAACTTTAGCACTCACACATTTTCAGCTATGGATGTTCACTTGGAATGATATAAATAACACTCTTGTGAACAAATGCAGCCATCTCCTATACTCAAAGGCACAACAAGCAACTGACCAGAATGAAACAAGAGAATTCTGCAGTATCCAGACTTTCTGGGCTATACATTTCCTTTACCCAGTCACATCTTTAATTAAAAATTAAAATTAAAATCTCATAAATTAAAGGGAAATTCAACTCGTCTTTATATAAACTTTCACTTTTTCTCTTTTAATATCCATAACATCTATCCTAGCACTGTAGTTAAATGTAGCACATTTTTGTAAATTTTAAGTACAACTTTTTCCATCCTAAATAAAATTCAAATAATTTCCAGACCAATAGCTTTCAACAAGCTATATGCAAAGCACCAGTCAGCAAGAAGAGTAACAATATAGCCAAAACATGGACTGCAAAATGTACAGTTGGAAGGTCTAGCCAACACTTATCCCTCAACGACTTTTCAGCATGCCATTTATGAACATACCCATATGCAAAAACATACAAATACATAATTAATAAGGCAGGTAATATATCCATCAGCAAATTTTGCAGACACACAACTACATCTGCATACTAATTTTTATGGATGGTTGGCTAACTAGACCCAAGTCATAGCAATGTTATACAGATAAAGCTTGGCAGTTCACTTCAGCAATAACATTCCCAGCATATTGTTGGATTATACTGTTGTCTGTGTTTTATCTCAGTAAATTGGTCCATGCTATGTGATTAGTACACAAGAAATAAATAAATAAAGAAAGGAAAGAATAAAGAAAGAAAGGAAGAAAGAATGAAAATGAAATAGTTTTTCATTCCTACCTATATTTGAAGAACAGATGAAAAAGTATGAAGCTCAAGTGTGAAATGTTTTCTGCATCATTTATTGAACTCCAGTTAATCTGAGGCTATGTAATCTGTATAATATAAATCCTACCTCCTTCTTGACAAAAACAGACTCTGAGTACTTATTTGCTACCACAAGATTCAGATTGCCATCATAGGTGTGTGATTACTTTTTTAGTAGATCACAATCTTACAAAAACCCTTTATTTGGCACCATATACTATATGCATTGGTTCCTATTGCTTTTTTTTGTTTTATTCTTAATTTTTATTATTTATTTGTTTATTTATTTATGGAGGGTGGATGTTGATGGTTATGAAGGTGATTTTAAAGTACTACTCTGATAACAATATTTCTTCCCTGTATTTTTTAGCCTGTCATTCATGTATGCACTTATTAAGATCATCCCATTGACTGTAAACAGCCTCCCTTAGCCTCCATGGAAATACTATTATTACATTTAATTTGTTTAATGGGTTTAAAGTAATATTGAACAAATAGATTATAATACTCCATCAAGAAAATATACATTGTGGCAGCAGAGAACAAATTCAGTTTAGTTTGCTGAGGATTCAGAAACTGGGATGAGTGAAACCATTAGATCTTCTCATTAAATGAACCAGGTTTGTTACAATAAGAATGCATTGTTGTTACAGTAAAATGCTTCTGAACTAGAAACTGCCCTCAATCTACAAGTAGACTGAGTCACTACTCCAGTTCTTTTGCTAGAATGAATAGAATTATCAGTTTAGTACAAGATGATGTGACAGGGCAGACTCATGGACTGAAAGATCACTGCTAAAGTGCACATGAAAAGAGAGACACATCTCAAGCTTTTCTTTTTGTACTTACTTGTTCTTCTTTTTGGCTTTTCCCAGTTGGGTTTGCCACAGCGGAACTCCGGTCTGCTAATGATTGGCAGCAGATTTTTATGGTGCCGAGATGCCAGCCCGACACCCAACCTTCAATGAAGAAACACCCATTCACGCATGTCTTTCGAACGCCACTTGACTATGGGGAGGGCATGCAGACTCCACACAGAAGGCGCTCCAGCTGAGAATTGAACGGCAGAACCTCTTGCTGTGAGGCAACAATGCTACCACTGCACCACCGCGGCTTCCTCTCTTTGTACTTACTGAGTGTACGAAATATAGGGATGTGGTCCAGTGACAAGGAACACAGTGACAATTAGTAACGCAGCAACAGAAAATCACAGTGGAAATGGGGGGTGGGGGTTGTAATCCAGTTGGGCAGAACTGTGGCATCCCACAGTTAGTCAGCCTTTGAGTGACTGACATAATTAAATGCACTGCAAGTCTATAGGAGAATTGCTGACATAGCTGTACACACACAACAATTAAAAGATTTTATACATTTTATTTATGACATTTTGTATATTCTAGTAGAAAAACATACCTATTAATGTATCTACTTGCAAATTTATCATCCTGTTTACTGATAGATAATTTAAATATGTCTGACAAAATCAGCTATTTGTTTTCCTTGTCTTCCTTTGCTTTCTGATATCCATTCCTTTTTTCCAAACACCATTTCAATAAAACGTGAAACAAGGGTGATTCATACATTAGTTGGAGCATTACAACAGGACAGTAATGAGGAATAATTATTAGTGAAACTGTTGAGTAGAAGGGTAGGCTTAGTTTAACTTGGTGTCAGCTCCTTGCAGTATAAATGATTTACCATTTGTCTTTTAAAATAAAATAATCAGGGATCAAATGAAATGGTGAAGAAAATAAGCAATAAAGTAGGTGGTCAATAATTATTACACTCACTCAGAAAGTGCTACACAGCTATTTTTTAAATTACATTATATCAAGAATACTTTTCACATAACTAAGGATGAAAAGAGTTCATTGTTCCATCCCAGGCATTAATTGTTCTAAGTTCACAGCATTTAAAACTGATAATACACATGTTCTTGTTTAGTGGCTGGTTTGCAAGTATAAGCAGGTGATTTAAAAGAATGTATGTCTTTCTTTCAGTAGCTGAATCCATTTAAACAGTTGCATAGTTTTTAAAATAAATATATTTAGGTCTAACTAAGCATAAAATAAGGATACTTTTATTCCTGAATCACACATGTCAACTGAACTATGATATATCTTAAAAATGTAAAATAATCATGAAGAATACAGGTATAATGCAGATAATAGCAATGGCAAGCCTCAAAAAAGAGATGCATTCAGGAACCGAGACAAATGCATCCTAATATAAACCATCAGGCCTTTTGATGCAGCCTGTATAGTACTTACCCTACTACTTGTAAGGTACCACCTCATTAAGCACATCTCAATGAAATTTATCACTTCATGCTTTGTTTTCCATAGCAAATCAGTTTTGGTGTAGTTTCTGTGTGTGCACTGGCATTGGGTCCTGTCTTTTGGAAGATTTCTCCCTTTTTTGTGATACCACAATCGTGAAATTGGTATATATAGGTTCTGGGGTGTGGGGAACATCCCCTCCGCCAATGAAGGAAGTAAAGGGGTACTGGTCTTTGCAAAAAAAATGCCTACATTATTGTTTTCATTGGATTGTTTTCTTCAGCAGATGTGCTCAGGCTGCTGGTTCTTTGGCAGCTTGTAACTTGATTAATTATAGTGCAAGCCTTTGATAGAATATCTTGACTTAAACAAAAGTTAACAGACAAGTACAATCCCTTCATATGATCCCAAGTAGTTGCTCACATTTTGTTGTGGTATGGCCTTATAATAATCTATCTAATACATGAGGAAATGTTGCAAACTCTAGTGAAGTGGGTCACAGAGCGAAATTTCCTATTGCAAAAAAAAATGTCCTTATCATTTTGACGTCAGCTATTTGAGCTCCTGGCAGATTTCTTCTCAGGCAAGTTGTTTAGAACAAATAGGCTATAGATTCTATAGAATAAAGCATATTTCTAAAATGAGATGGTCCTCACAAATACAAATATTATAGCCTGTTCAGACTGTATGAGACATTCTATATGCTGAGGTA
Source organism: Protopterus annectens (assembly GCF_019279795.1). Lineage (NCBI taxonomy): Eukaryota > Metazoa > Chordata > Ceratodontiformes > Protopteridae > Protopterus > Protopterus annectens. Next base: position 351,069,110 of record NC_056734.1, on the reverse strand, counting down.
CAGCAATCCTGGCAATTTTCTTCAAAGGTGCTCATTACAATACCCAGCACTGCAAAGCCTACGTTTCAAGTGACAGAGGCCTGCACTGGTGAGCCCCCATCTACTGATACAAGGACAGAAAGATATGATAAAAAATGGAGGAAGAAAATACATGCAAAGGCAAGCTTTTACTTGTGACATTATTGTACATTTATAGTTATGGGATAGAGGAAATGATTTACCATGGATTAGGCGAAAGCCTACATAGAAAGAGACTATGAGCTGTAACTTCTGAAAGGGAGGATCCCTGGGTATAGCTTCCATATATCAGCCTTCACCTTGACAAATGTGTGGATGGTAACCTTCAGTGGCCTCTTGAATATGTATTGATAAGGGATTACATTGGGGATCCTCTTAAATGCCTAAAGGAAATATTTCTTGATGAAGTTAAAAGTATATGGGGTATTAGGTGAGCCTCAGAATAAAAATATAAAACATTAAATCAAAGCTCCATTTTTTCCTCTGACAGCAGAGTGCTGCCATGTCTTTTCTTCTGGAAGTGGGCCTTGTCACATTCTTGATAATACTTTAAATAGTATCAGATCTTCTCATGACTGAATGGTTGGAGTAATCATCAAAACCTTTTGCTGCTTGAACAGACACTGACATTTATTAAAATGTCATTGCTCCCAAAAGGTCTGTACACCATGCAAGTTTCATTTGGTTAAACAATAATTCAAAAATGATGCCATTGTTCTAAAAACCCAGAATTTACATAGCAACCTACATGTACTCAGGATGCAGACCTAAGCTTTCTGGAACTATATCTTTATTTCCTTGTGAAAAGTTTGACCCATGATACACTAAATTAACTCCCACTGCCAGGCCATTAGAAGTAACTTATGGCAATTTTGTTATGTTTCTAATAGCTTTTATTTCTTAAGCAGCTACCTGTCCTTCATTCAACCCCTTTCTTTTACTCACTACAATATTTTACACACACACACACACACACACACACACACACACACACACACACACACACACACACACACACACACACACACACACACTTTTGTTTATTTGTACAATACCTTAGATGCAATTTCTCAGTTTGTAGAGGTAACCCCACCACTTTTGTTCCATACAGGCTCAGTCCTACATAGCCTTTTCAGTAACAAGGCTCTAAGTTACAGTTCATTGCTGCAGGCTTCTGCTATGCCTTCATTCCTGTTCTACACAAACTCTTCACCTAAACTTTCTTCAGGCAACATAGAATTTTGGGCCTGAATGAACCACAAATCACAAAATTCCAGTTAGAGCCTCTGCTCTAACCCACAGTGAATCTTCCTCATGAATAACTAGCTTCCTGCTTTCCTGGTTTCAGGCTGCAGCATTTTGTACAGCCCTAATACACAGTTACTGTCTTCCATTACCATATACAATGCTATCAATTACCTCATTAATTATTGTGAGAATTTTAAAGACACAAGTTACTGTTTGCACACATTTAAAAGCATATTCTACATTTTCATAGTTAGGATGTCACAAATACCTCCTCTCAGAGGCGTAACCTTGTATTGACATCCTTTTATTTACTCAGCCTTGGTAATTGGGCATGGTGTGTCACCAGATTAAAGGTGTCTGCCAAACAGGTAGTACTTTAGAGAATGGAAGGTCTGCTTGAGACCCAAGCACTGCCTTTGTGATGGTTGAATATTTTTCCTCAGCATTACTATGTGGTACACAGTGTGCTCCTTACCTTGAATATCCTGAGACAATCCTGCTCCTAATTCTACTTCTGATGCCTCAGTAGACACAGTAAACTCCTCAGTAAAACCATGAGTAGCACTAGCCCTGCCTCAGAATGTGACTCTTTTCATTTCAGGAAATGCTCTGCCTGCCTCTAGAGCTCAATGCACTTTGACAGAAGATTTTCTTATTCTGAGATCTGTCAAAGGACAAACAATTATTGCAAATTATACACGTTTTCTATAGTATGGTAGCAAAATACGGTGGTCTAACCACGTTGTATATAGCAAGTCAAAAGCACTCAAATAACACACCTGCAGCGTCTCTAAAAGTTCAATATGCAGTTGGCCAACAATCAGTTGAAGAAGAACTCGCACAAAGTATCCAAAATGTAAAAGATTCTTTTAATCCATAGGAAAATGTAAGCGCTTTCGCGTAGGTTCACCTACGCTTCCTCAGACATAAAAAACTCTCTAAAAATGTCCCATTTTTAAATACAAACAGGCGGGAAAAATGTACAATTTAATTGAACAATCATTCAATCAGTTAAGCAGGGTTCAAACAACTACAATAACAGGAACAACCTCCTAGATATCAATCTGACAGTGCAATTCCTGCCCATACTCATGATACTGATAAAACATTATAACAAACCAGTAAACCCAAACGTTAATAAAACGAAGAAATAACTTCATATTTTAAACTTTGAAGCATGTACGCTAACCTAGAAGAAGACCTCAATAATAAAATCACCTTCAAGATTCCTACATGTTTCTAACTCAGTCTTACTTGCATGACAGTTAATAAAAACTGTTCGCAAATACATAACGTAAAACCTCTTTAGTATATAATAAAAACCTCTTAGAGCAAAATCGCTAGTCATATTCTATCAAGTCAGCTTGTATTCAGCAACAACGATCATCTTCAAAAACAAGCAAAATTGCCATGACTTGTTATAAAAATATATAGTATGCGATCGCGGTAAATAACGTCGATCAAGCTTACTATCTCGTGACCTTGATGGTAAAAATACGTGTCCAAATGTTTAAAACTAATCACATTACTGTGAGATAAACATAAACATAAATAAAGTCATCCCATGAAGACTTAGTTTCACAAAAACACGTCAGTGCACGAGTTTACGTGCTGCATTTAATTCTCTCCATCTAAACGACACGCCCATAGCAGTGACGTTACTCAGAATCCTTGCTTGTATAAACATTGAAGCTAAAAGTATAACAAGGAGTTCCAAAACGGCACCAGCATATGCCTGGTGCTTAATCGGATGTCTCCTATTCAACAGATTACAGTATTCTAAATAAAACAAGCTCTGTCCACATATATAAGAAAAAATACATAATCTGATGTAATATAACAACGCCATCATTAACGCCAATACCAAGCAAGTCAGAGATCTTTTTCAAAAATCATCAATTGATCAGTGCCTACTTCAAAACAGAACCTGTGAACAGATGTAATGTGCGATATCCAACTAACTGAATGCTCGCCTTAAAAATAAACATCAATATATGAGGCATGACTCTAATGAGCAAAGTAAAACACATATCCTGACTGAAATCTTAGATATACAAAAGCACATGAAACACTGTAACAAATATGCACTGTGAGTAAAGCCTAATTCTAAGCAGATCTCACAACGTCAAGGGGAATAGCTCTATTGTAATATATAATGTAGACTGTAAACATAAACTAATGGAATATCCAAAGGAGAAAGTCCTAGATAACAAAACTGATACTACCATATGATAGTGTACAAGAACTAAACTGTCATGAGTATTTAACATGCAAAGTCAACATACCTTGTTTAAATACACACAAAATAAAGTATAGACATATCAGTAATGTTAAAATAGGCTCCTTTCTAAGTGCGTCATTGACAATCTCCAAGTCCCATCCATATAAGATGCAACAAAAGCCCAACAATCGCTTTAGTGCTCAAAACGTTAGCAATATCGTTATTTCAAAAAGTTCTAATGTATGAACACAATCCTGCCAATTTCCAGGCATCTGATGAGCCTGAATTAAAATACACCCTACCATCTGAAGAATGATGGGGGTACAAGATGACTATTCAAAACCCTAAAAAGTATAAAAAACTATTAGAACCCCTACCTCATCATACATGATGAAAAGCCAACAGGGCATATAATCAAATATATCTATAGTATGGGCTTGATGGTAATAAAGTTGTTCAAACCTGGATGCAAATGTGCCCTCATTCTCAGGATCCAGTTTAACTCAGCCTTAGCTAACCTATTGGCTGAGTCTCCACCCCTGAGGTTCACCTTCACTATTTCTAACACCCGAAACTGGAAAGACCGATGTGTTGGATACCCTAATGAATGCTTAGCCAGGGCATTGTTTTCATTACCCTTCTTAATATCATATAAGTGATTATAGATCCTATCACTAAGTTTTCGTTTGGTAAGACCTATATAGAAGGCTGTACAATTTAAGCAGTGGGCAAGATATATCACGTTGGTAGTCTCACAGGTAGCATGAAATTTAGGTGAGAACCTAAAATTCATGCAAGGATGTAAATACTCTTGGACTGAGGTGATATGCTCACATCTGTTGCAATTATTGCATGGGTATGTTCCCATTTGCAAACTGTTACCAATGCTATGGGCCCCAGCTAGAGAGTTGTTACATAAAATCATCTTCAAATTATTGCAGTTTCTGTACTGAAACTGCGGTCTGTTGCCTATAAACTCCCTGGTAACTGAGTCTAGTGTTAGCATATTCCAGTTACGTGTTACTATCCCTTGAATAGATTTCACATCACTGGTATATTTGACTACATACCTGAGTGTATCAGATGTTTGTGCTTTAACAGTGTTACTGTTTACATAATATCGATTACATGTAGCTACATTGGTAACAGGACCCAGAACTATATTTCTGATGTTCTTAACCATGCTGGACTTGTACCCTCTATTTATGAACAATAACTCCATCAAATCAGCTTCTTTTTCCAACTCTAATCCATCTTTACATAACCTTCTCAACCTAATAAACTGGCTTTTGACGACACCAGAGAAAACATGCCTGGGATGCATGCTTTCATATCTAAGTATCGAATTCCTCCAAACTGGTTTTCTATATAGAGTTGATGTGACCTGTCCCTTCTCACTGATGTTAAGTGTCACATCTAAAAAAGATATGGACGTAGTGGAATACTCCTGTGTAAATGTTAGGAAGGTAGAAGTAGATTCTATCTCTGACCAAAACAACTCAAAGTCAGATTGTGTACCTTCCCATATAATAATGATGTCATCTACAAAACGTTTGTATAATTTCACCCGTTCAAACATATTGTGTGTGAACACATGATCTAATTCCCATTCTAGGACCACTAGATTAGCATAAGAGTTAGCACAGGGTGTGCCCATGGCAACACCCCATTTCTGTAAGTAACTCTTATCTTGAAATATAAAGATGTTGTTGTTGTTGAGTACTAGATCTAGGAGTTGACCAATAAGTGAACTCCTATCTCTACTATATATTGATGTTCTAGCAAGTACCTCATGAATGGATTGTATCCCTACCTCATTAGGTATGCAGGTGAACAGGTTTTTAACGTCCAAAGTGATCAGCAGAACGTTTTCTATAGTGTTCAGTTGGCCCAAGGAAAGCCTTCACCTGCTTTTAGAAGAGATTATATGCCAGTTTTCTTATAGCCTCTGTTCTGCTTCAAGTTGTTTTTTACCCCACATTCCTATAAGGCAGCCCAACTTCTACCATTCCCAGTTTGCTTTTATTTTAGCATTCACTATCAAGCCTGCCTGTTGTACAGACTCTAAAACACCCTGCACTTTTGAATGGATAACCATGTCATCTATATACACAACACACAACAGCTATCAAGAGCAGAGCTTTAGTACTTTTCCATCAGTATCAAAAAGGTGGATGAAGCTCCATATAAGGCTTTCTTAGATATGTATATGATTTTTCCATGTCACGTACCTATAATCTACTGAAATGTTTTCCCTCTTCTTATTAATATTAGTTGAATATTCAGACAGGCATGGCTTTAACAGTAACTCTCTCTCTCTCTCTCTCTCTCTATATATATATATATATATATATATATTGTAAATGACAACACTGTGCTGCTGCCACTTATAACATATTTATTATTTATGACTATTAGTATGTGGTACCTCAGTCCAGATCATCCATGTAAAACAGCCAGTGGATTACTAATTATCATGCATTATTTTTTTCCTATCATTGCACACTTTCCAAATAACCATATTTTGTGTTGACTCCAACTGCTCCTGATGTAAGGCAGTATTCAGGAAAAGGCCATCCATGAGCAGTAAGGCTTGGCCCTTTAATGTGATCATAGAAACCAGCAATTAGCTTCAGTGAGTAAAGATCTCATTATTGGCTAATTTGCATGTAACTGAATTGATTGGTGCATAAGTGGTAATATGCACTTTTTGGTTATAATCATCTCTGAATGCCACTGCATCACATTGCCACTTGTAATCTCCCTCATGCTACACCCATAAACAGACATATATATAAAAACACACACACACACATGTACGCATGCACACGCACACAAATGCACACATGCACACACACACACACACACACACACACACACACACACACACACACACACACACGCACACACACACCTCTCCATACTTAACTGCCTGATTGACCAGAACTTCCATGACTTTGCCTGTTATAATCAACGCAGAGAAAAGCATTCAGTTAATAATGCCAAACATTACAGTTTCCCAGTTATAATCCTTTAGCTATAGCTTCTTGCTGCAGAATCTGTTATCCTATTCACTTTATAAGTGAGTTAAAGTAATATAAGCATCTCAGGTGTCTAGTGTTCCCCCATTACAACTGGTGCTTGTTAATCTACAGGGGTTAAGGGGTATAGAAACCCACTCCCCTCACCACACACACACACACACACACACACACACACACACACACACACACACACACACACACACACACACACACACACACACACACACACACACACACACACACACACACACACACACAGACACACACACACATACTCACCTGAGACCACTCATACCTCTGCATACCCTCACATGCACAGACACACACACACACGCTCACACACACACACACACACACACACACACACACACACACACACACACACACACACGCACACACGCACACATGCACACACACACACCCACACACACACACACACACACACACACACACACACACACACACACACACACACACACACACACACACACATGCACACGCATCCCAGCACTATCTATCTGCTGAACTCCAGGCACTTGCCTTGAATGTGATCTCAGTCATTGAAAGTAATGTGTGAATGCAATCCTTTGAACATCATGTGAACTAACGTGGATGGCAGTGGTGATTTATACATCCAAGTGGTTCCATGAATATTTCAGCCATGTAAATAGTTTACTGCAGGGCCTTCCATGGACGAGCACATGACTCATTAAATTATGCCTCTCCCTGCAGTACAGTAGACCAGAGACACAGAAACCACGGTGTTTCACCTCATCAAGTTAAAGCACTGATTTAAGTCTGTCTCTGAATCCGAAACAGCTACCATCAGCAGTAAAGAGGGCTTACTACAGTTGGTAACATTTCTGAATCTCAGTGTTATTGTATTGCCCTGAGGCTCGGGCCACCAGTAAAAGATAGGTAGGGCAGAAATATCTAAACTGGTGCATAACTTCATGCAGCATCATATACACTGTCGTGTATGCCATGGATTTTTTTTTATTTCTACTAGAATTTTATATATAGGATCAAACACAATAACATAATAAACAAATTACTATTTACACAAATGTCTGTATCAATTGATATTTATTTATATATATATATATATATATATATATATATATATACATATATATATATTTAACATTTGTTGATCAGGAAAGTCCAACTAGGGCAAAGCCTATTTTCAGAGGAGGCCCAGGGAGAAATGCTCCAGATGCATATGTTTGGAATGTGGAAGGAAACCAGAGTACCTAGAGAAACCCACATGAATGCAGGGAGGACATGCAGACTCCACACAGAAGGCACTCGAACCAAGAATCGAACCGGACAACCTCTTGCTGTGAGGCAACAATGTTAACTGCAGTACATAGAACTGATCATACAACATAGACTAATATTTCTCTATTCATATGCTCAAATTTATCCAGTAATTATATTATGTGGTTATTTTGTCTGTTTTCTTCTTATCAGTAAGCATTTATTTTTGACATACACCAATGACAATATTTATAAATTCTGTAAATGGAGGCATAACTTCATTTTCCCAATTCTTTATGGTCATTTTTCTGGTTATTGTTAATAAATGTCAGAGCATTGGGATGGGATTTTTTATGGCATATTATTTTTCACATATGTAGCCATTGCTTTGCATTTCATGGCTGAGTGGGCTCTTCTTTTCAGAACCATGTCTCTCATACATGTTGAAAATTGATCCATATGGGGCATTTTCAGACAACCTGGGAGCACTGTCTAGTTAACTTGTTTAGACACACAGTAGGCAAATGGAGCCTGAGGGAATCAAACACTGGACCACAGAAAGCAGCTTGTTAACAGTTCATAGTCTCGATCTTCAGCGCAATTTTTTTTACATTTATATTATTTTGCAAGAATTAAAAATGCTTTGCAATCCAGTATATTAACACTTTAAGGCTCATTTTATTATTTCTGGAGTTAGAATTTCTGACAACTCTGAAAGAAAAAAATGCCTAGATTTAGTGTCCTTTGTTAACAGATTTGTATAAATTCATAATGGCATTATGTGTGAAGCAAGAGAAACTGGCTGCTTCTACAATTCTTTTAATCAAGGTCACTTTCCATCACATTTCTTTAATAGCGGACAGAGAAGACAATAAAATGTATTTGCATTATACACACATTTGTTAAGCATTTCAATAGGTGCAAGGGTTTTCTGTTACCATAGCAACATGAAAATTAACATGAAACTGAAATTAGAAGTCTTTCAAGTCCAGCAGAGGTCTTAAAACACTGTGGGTGACTATTCATTTTGCATGCTTCTTTGTGCATATATGGTAAGCAAAGCCAATGACTATGCACAGATATTTTTTTTAATTTCATGTGTGCCTATTTGTTTGCTTTAAACATCTACATGTAAATATCTTAGTTAATACTTGTGCCTATTCAGTTAGCTTTGATGTGTCATATAGTTTCATATGAAAGGAAATGTGACAAATAAAAGCAAAATAAATGTAAGCAAGCTTCACACTTTTCATACAAAATTGAAGAGGTAATACAGGCAGGGATCAGAGACTAACCAGTAGCATCCAGAATGAATGTTGTGAATTCAATGGGTATTCATTAGGCAAAAATGTGAGGAATATTCTTGCTGAATGATTCCAAAGTGGCCTTGCAGTTCTAGGACAGTTAGGAAAGGGTGGGGCTGTAGTGTATTGTATTTTTTATTATTTTATTTATTTATTTAAACTATCTATCTGTCTATCTATTTATCTATTTGCCACCAATATCAGTGCATAACTCTCAATATGTATTCATTCCTTCTTACATTGAGAGAAAAGATTATATCATATTATACCATGACCCCCTCAAAACGTGCACGCTGATTGGCCAGCATGCACATTGTAAATCGAGTTATACTAATGGAAAAAGGTCCGGTCGCCCGGACTTTTTTCCATTAGTATAACTCTACTTTTAAAACACTGTCTCGCTATGTTAAATAGGTTTAACATAGCGAGACAGCTTTAAAATAAGCAACGGAGATCTCCGTTGCTTATTTTAAAGCTGTCTCGCTATGCTAAACCCATTTAACATAGCGAGACAGGTTTTAAAAAAAAAGCAACGGAGAAAGCAAGATCTCCGTTGCTTTTTTTACTGTTTCGCTATGTTAAATGGGTTTAACATAGCGAGACAGTTTTAAACCCATTTAACATAGCGAAAACAGTAAAAAAAAAGCAATGGAGATCTTGCTTTCTCTGTTGCTTTTGCCCACAGCTCTGATGTACTACGCAGGTGTGCAGTACATCAGAACTGCCGCGGATGCCAGACATCTGCGGAAGGGCAGTAAACAGGCATTATAATATGCCATTATTTAAGAAAAGTAATAGCTTCTTTTCTTAAATAATGTCATGGTATAATATAGCAATAACCCACGCTTCGCCCTCGGGACCAAACCACGCCAACCGTGGGTAAATCCAGCATTACCCACACCCAGGCATGGGTTATTGCTATATTCTATTCAACAGGAAAGCTTTCCTTCAATAATAAAGGTTGTCTGTTTGCAGCATCATTGAAAAGCTGTCACTGCTCCTCAGGGGCAAAAGTTAGGAAAATACCTTAGGCATAACCAGGGAAGATATTTGTTTTCTGTTTTTGTTAACCCATCTACTATCCTGTCCATTTCCAAATATTCACTGCATATGTACAAACATCTGGAATAGTGTCATTGGTCTCTGCCAATGACTAGCAATCCTGTGGCTGTAATCCCCACCCCCTTAACCAGGAGAGGTGAGCTGGTCAAAATGTTGCTCTGTTCTATTTCTCCTAGACAACTCCTCAGTGATCAGGCTCACTAATTGAACATGAGTCACATGAGTCATAGTCAGGGCTCTATCCTTTTATAAAAAAAGAACCAGATGTGTATGATCAGCAGATAACGGTGATTATATTAATTCAGCAATGGCCATCAAGATCCAGCTTGGGTTTTTGTCAAGTTTATGATATCAAGTCTTGGGAAGAACATCACAGTTTATATCATAATGTGACTTTTTTAAATTTTTTTCTATTCTTGTGTGTGTGATACTAATATAATGAAGAGGTGTTATTAAATTACTGTGAACATTTCACTCTCCCCTCTGAATTTTTTTGTTAGACCCTATACTGATATGATTTTAATTACTGTATGTGCATTATAATATTATGTTTTTCACTATGTAGGCAAAAGGACTGCACTACCTGAAAAAGGGGTGAATAAATAAATGCATATGTGTGGAACTAAAGAGAGCCAGAGAAATGTAGCACAGGTTATGTGTGTGGTTTGTTTCGGTGCCCATGGTTCCAAAAGTAAACCTTCTCTCTTTGTTACAATGTCACAAAGAACTTTCTTTTTTTTTTTGTTGGTCCTGAGCTTCAGGTTTCAAGAGCTACCATACCACTCTGGGATTGCCTGGAGGGCAAATGGATAAACTTTGTAACAAATCAAATGGAATTAAATCAGAAACTACAAACTTTAAACGAACATTTACTGCTAAACTATAATAAATAATTAGCCTAACATGTACTGTACTACAGCATGGTAGCAGTACTCAAAAAATAATAAAATTAAGATTAAAAATGATAGAAATGACTTCAAGATGAAAGTAGAAATCCATCCACAAGACATCCCATTAATCAAAAGCTAAATTAGCTGAGTAAACCCTAGTCAGTAGAAAACCCATACAATTACCACATCTTATTGAAATTAATGTTAAAGAAAAGAGTGTATTTGTGCACTCCTCGAATAGTTTTCAAAAAATTTGTGAAAATATTTTGTACAGCATTCTGTTTTACCATTTATTTCACTTTACCAATTTTAGACACAATAAAGCGAGCACAATCTTGCACAAGGCATAGCTCTCAACTAGCACTAATTTCCAGGAATGATCCTTACTTTGCCTCAGATTTTTTTCCCTGTTCCTCAAAAAAAGTTTGATTTTCTGGTAAATCACTGAGGTTTGCTGTCAGCCACCATCGCCAGACATTAAAGTTTCTTAATCTTTAGAAAAGGCATGTTGATGTAGAACCTGTTGCTTTATTATTTCAATGTAAATTAGAATAATATTTAAAGCAAATGTCCCTGATTTGGGGTATTTGTCCCAATTATCATTGGCTTTGTCCATGATTCTAGAGCAAATAAGTTGAGAGCCATGTGTATGAGCCATTAACAAGTAAGACTTTCTGTTGGTGGTGCTGGTA
>NC_056734.1:350922371-351052371 GCF_019279795.1 Protopterus annectens | reverse complement strand
CGAGGGGAAGGTGGTCCACACAGCCTACCTGAACCTCGCAAAAGCCTTCAATACAATACCCCACTCGGGCATTATAGATAAGCTTACCAGCTTAAATATAAACCCCTATGTCACTAGATGGGTTGCAAACTGGCTCAAGGACAGAATCCACATGGTTAGAATTGTTGGAGCCATGTCAGACTCCAAACCAGTTACTAGTGGCGTCCCACAAGGCTCAGTCCTGAGACCTCTCTTGTTCGGTATATATTTCTCGGAGGTACAGGCCAACACGGAAGGACTGTGGCTGACCAAGTTCGCAGATGACTGCAAACTGGGCGCCATAATCGACACTCCAGCTGACACAAGCATCCTCCAAAAGGGCCTCATAGAAACAGACAGCTGGTGCCAGAGCCATGGCCTCAAGCTAAACACCAAAAAGTGTATAGTCATCCCCTTTGGCAAAAACAAAGTGCCCACAAATTACCACATAGGTGGTAATCCATTAAGTACAGAAGAAGTAATTAGGGACCTGGGGACCCAAGTTGATAGCAATCTCTCATTTGACAACCACGTGGCCAAAGTGGTTAGAAAAACATTTTATATAGCCCACCTAATCATGAAGGGATTCACATCTAGATCAGGGGAGGTCATCGTGCCTCTTTACTCATCCCTCATCAGGCCCATAATTGAGTACAATGCCCCTTTTGGGATGTACCTTACCAGACACCTGCAGCAACTGTAAAGACCCCAAAAGTACCTCACCAAGAGGATCAAAGGGCTCAAACAGATGCCATATGCTGCCCGGTTAAAGAAACTCCGGCTCTACTCAGTGGCATACCGCCTGCTCAGAGGCGATCTGTGCCTGACATATAAAGCCATGGCCAACCCGGAATTAATGGACATGCTGCACCTCAGAAAATCCAAATCCCATTGAGCTACGTGCTCGAGAGATTTGAACCTCAGCACTGAAATAAATAGGACATGCTGGAGGGACATATTCATAACCCAGAGGCTCCCTTCACTCTGGAATAAAATCCCAGTCCAGGTTAGGCAGAGTCCCTCATTGACTCTCTTCAAGAGGAATCTTGATGAGTGGATGGGAGATCGTAGGTTTACCCCGGGTATCACTTCTGTGTCACTGTTAGACAGAGGCACAGTATACTAACCTCGAAAAAGGGCATAGAATAATTATTTTAAAATGGGTGGCGAAACCCAAACACACTCTGGCTAGGCTTATAAATGACCTAGGGCAGATAGCCTAGTATGAACCTATGAACCTAATAGGGCAGAGGGTTAAAAAGGATTTCTCATTCACCCGTTAAGGTGCAGGTAGTGCACCAGATGTTGATGCACTTTCTGGAATTGAAGATTGCAGCAGAGTTGATTTGGGGAGTTTCCTTGGGGTTTTCTATCAAACTGGGGATTTGTGAGGATGGCTTGATTTGTAAAAATTTGCATTCTGTGCATGGAAATGAGGTGGTATTGAAGGGTTTAGTTGAGAAGGAATTGCATGCAGGCAGGTTGTCGGTCCCTTTCAAGTACCCTCCTTTCGTCAACTTCAAAGTGTCATCATTGGGTTTGGTCCCTAAGAAGGCTCCTGGTGAATTCTGATTGATTCATCATTTGTCTTTCCTGCAATGGAAATTGGTCAAAGATTTTATTTGCAAAGGTTAGGTACAAGTTGTTGGATGATGCAGTGGTGATGATTAAACAGTTTAAGGATCCTTGGTTAGTAAAGGTTGATATTGAGTCTGTGTTCTATTTGCTGCCCATGAATAAAGAAGAGTGGCCATTATTGGGTATGATTGTAGACAATAAGTTTTAATTTGAAAAGGTCATGCCCATGGGTTATTTGGTGGCTTGTACCACATTTGAGAAATTTAGCTCTGCACTTCACTGGGTCTGGCAGCAAAGGGTGAGTACTCAGAATGCTGTACATTACCTGGATGACTTCCTGTTAGTGGGTGAAGATTTTGAGGGGGATGCAGAAGGTATGCAGGCATTCCTTGTCTTGTGTGAAGAGTTGGGCATTTCCTTGGTAAAACAGAAGTTGGAAGGCCCTGCTAATGCTTTATGTTTTTTGCATTTGACAGTGGATGCTGGGCGGGGCTTGTTCTGTCTTCCTTTTGAGAAGATAGAGTGGTTAAAAGGAAAGACTGCACTGGTAATGACTAAAGATAAAGGGAAGATCAGGGACATCATGGAACTTTTTGGTCTCTTGAACTTTGCATGTTGGGTAATTAGTCCCAGTTGAATTTTTTGCAGGTTAATGGCATTTTTGTTAAAAGGGAGAGAAGCAAGCATCATTGGGAGAGGGTTAACAAGTTGGTGCAAGCAGATTTGGAATTGTCCTTTTTAGACTATTTCAATGGCATTTTATTTTGGTAGAAAGACTGGGTCAATTAGGATGAATTGCATCTTTTCACGACTGCCTCAGGGGAAAAGGGATGGAGCATATTTTAACAGGGAAAGGTTTGCAGTTCATTGGCCAGATGATTGGGAGGAAGTGTGGAAGAAGGATGTGGCCTTTTTGGAACTGATGCCTACCTATTTGGGCAGCTTCGGTGGTTTGGCAAGAGTGATTGCATGACAGGAAGGTGTTTTTTAATTCAGACATTTTAACAATGGTACAGGTGTTAAAGTAAAAAATGACTGAATCTAGGTTACTTTTGTTCGTTTTATGAAAATTGGTTTTGAAGAGTTTGTTGATAAATTTTTCTCATTCGGGTGTTCACTTGGCGGATGCTAGGAATGTGATTGTTGACAGCCTTTCTTGCTTTCAGTTTTACAGGTTTCAGCAATTGGCCCCAAAGGCACAAGGCAAACCAGTTGTATTGCTGGAGGAGGTGTGGTGAGTTGGGCTGAAGTGATGGGATGGCTGATTAATTGGGTAATTTCTTTAAATCAGTTTGCTCGTTTTCTATTGTTATATAAAAAATTGCACTTTATTCATCTGCTTTTACTGTATTTGTGTTTCTTCCTATTTTATTACTTTATTTTACTTTTGTTGCCTGTTCTTAAAAGTATTTAATTGCATTTATTCTGCTGGATTTATTACTGATTGTTAGTAGCCTGATTAAATTGTAACTGTTAGTCTAAGCCTTTGGTTTAAGCACTTGGGATTCAGACCAGTTGTTTTACATTAAGAAGGTTTGTGGTTTGCACTGTTGTGGCAGAACAGGTAGCTGACATCCTTCTAAGTTGGGAGTTGGTGATTGAAGGATTACTGTCTAGTATTCTAAAAGTGTATTAGTTCTGGTTTAAGCACTTGGGCTTTGGGCCTGTTATTTTACATTAAGAAGGTGTACTGTGCACTCTTGTGGGAGGAGAGGGTAGATTCTGCCCTTCTGAGCTGGGAGTTTCTGGTTAAATGCTTATTGTGCCTGCTTATTTGAACTGCTGAATCTATCTTTGTTTGTATAACTTGAGCACTAATCCAGGCCATCTTTTTTTGGAGAAAGTTCCCCTGGACTTTAGTGGCAGGAGTGTGCAGTTAGAACTTGTCTGATCAAAGACTACTAGAATGGGACTCAGTTTTTAGTTTTCTATTGGTTAATTTGTTTAAATCAGTTTGCTCATTTGCTACAGTTATATTAAAAAAAAAGCTTAGCTAGGGTTAAACTATTCCCAGTGCCATAACGTTTGCTCTTCAAATTTTCTCTTAGAACTAGCCAGTCTTTTAGTTTTAGCAATCAAATCTGTTTCTTTGAGCTCAGCACTTGTTCTTAACTTGTTGTAAGCACTAAATAAGCTGCAAATTACTACAGCACTCAACTTTCCTCACTTGTCTATAGGAAAACAGTTTTTGGTACTTAATAAATAACCACCTATCCAGGCATGTCTAAGGGTCAGCTCCCGTTGTTTTCTCCTGTCTACCTGATGAATCTGGGTATCTTGGGGCAATGCAACAATTGCCTCATGTACACAGGCAACCGTCTCCTCCTACCACCCAACACTACAGCTTGTGAGAGATGCACTTATATAGCCAAAATGGAAGCAAAGCTCTCTTCACCCAAGACTGGACTAGACAGTCAAGAGGAGAAGGTAAACACTTGCACCACACCACACTCATCACATAGTTCCTCAAAACCTACACCACCAAAGCACACACATAGAAACACAAAACACACACCTACACTCGTAGAGGCTCTCAATAAAAATCTGCCCAGGCAACAGAGACCTCCAAAGCAGAAACGTAAGCAACCTCCACCCCCAACACAACCCAAATGACACATTGTCCACAAACTCAGTGTGCCACTCAATCACAGCCCATAAGGCATAGCAATGTACCCAATACTCTAGTCATAGGTGACTCTATACTCAGGCACACTGATGTTCCACTCACCAGGCAAAACAAGGAGAAAATTACTGTCAGCTGCCTGTTGGGTGCCAGGATCCTCCACATAAAGCACCCATTCAGTTCACTCCACAACAAGTACAAATATGACTCTGTCATTGTCCATGTTGGTGTGAATGACCTGAGATGTACCTCCCTGGACTACAGGAAAAGAAACATGGAGGAGCTCTCCGATTTTGTAGCCTAGGCAGGTATGACTCTAGCCCTGAGTAGCATCCTGTCATCACCCCGAATGATACCATAGTACAAGGACAAAATGATTGACTTCAACAATTGGCTAAGTTTCTGGTGTCATTCTAAAGGGATCCAGTATCTGTCTGCCTGGGATGACATGATCGACAGACCACGATGCTTTGCCAGAGATGGCCTGCACCTGTCACCCTTGGGATTATGGATACTGGTTAAGGCTCTTGCCACCCCCTATAGTGCCTTTTTTTAGGCAAGGTTCAAATGACAAATTCACCACCATAACAGGTGCAAGCAAGCAAAATCTGAGGGTAATGCTACTCAATGCTAGAAGTCTAAACCTCAAAATGCACTCACTCGAGGCACTCCTTAAAATGGAGAATATCAACATCTGTGCAGTGACAGAGACCTGGTTCAAGGCTCCAGAGAGCACCCCTGCATTAACAGGCTATAATTCATACCACACCTTTCAGCCACCTAACCTGGACCGAAACACTAAAGGTGGAGGCATGTCCATATTCATTAAGGATATCCACACTTCCAGGCTAGTTGTTCAGCATAATGCATCCGAGATTATCCAAGTGCAAATAACTCTGGACAAGACCACAATCCAAACTGTAGCTTGCTACAGATCCCCAACCATGCCCGAGGATTCCCACTCCTTATTTCCTGATATACTGGAAAATATTAGGGTACAACTCAACACCCTAATAATGGATGATTTCAACTACCCCACCATTAACTGGGAAAACTACTCATGTACCAACTCTTTTGCTCAGTGTTTTCTGGAATTCATACATTCCAATGCCTTGGATGAACTTATCCACACCCCCACCAGGGGCAGCAGTATCCTAGACCTGGTCATTACCAACATGGGCGACCGGTGTTCCACACCAGAAGTCAATTCCTCGTTGGTCAGATCTGACCACAAGCTAATCACCCTAGACATCCACATCCCTACCCCATCCCCCATTAGGGAAACCTCTGTAAAAAATTTCTCCAAAGCCAACTTCATGCTTCTTAAGACAGAAGTGGCAAATTTCACAACACCCATGCAGACGGACAACAGAGGTACGACTGCTGAATCCTTCACAAATGCACTTTATAAGCACTTACACAAGTGCATTGATCATGCTATCCATAACAGAAACAAGATGCTATCCTCCAGAAAAAGGAAGCCAATCTGGTGGTCCCCTGCCATAAGCAAACTCTACAACAGAAGAAAGAAACTGTTGCAAAAAAAGAGTAAAATCCCATGGTTGGAGGAACTCCCTGGTCAGCCTCAGTAAAAATCTGAGATCCCTCATAAAATCCACCAAAGCTTGTTATGAAAACAAAATTGCCACTGATTCTAAAGATAACCACAAAGCATTCTATAGCTATGTCAAGAATCAAAATGGCAACACTCAGATCTGCTCTGAGTCACAGCACAATGGGACTAAATATACAGAACCAACTGATATTGCCAACATCCTGGGAGATAGGTTCAGTGCTAACTTTACCCACCCTCCCACCCACTAAAAGGCCCATCTCTATACCAGAAGAATACAAAGTTCTTGTAATCACAGCTGCAGAGGTAAAAACCACACTCTCCAAAGCCAAGAACACAGCATCCATGGGACCTGACAACATCCCAGGCTGCGTTCTACATGAACTACAGAATGAATTGGCACCCCACCTAAGTACCATGTTCAGCCATAGCCTCACCTCAGGCTTTGTGCCCACTAAATGGCGCACAGCGACGGTTATCCCACTCCACAAAGAGGGAGCCATCACGGACCCCGGGAACTACTGCCCCATTAGCCTAATGAGCCTGGTCTGCAAGGCCATGGAATGTATCATAATGGAACTTATAAACAAAGACATTGGTAATCTTCAAACTCTGGACCCCATCCAGTTTGGGTATATAAAAAGCAGATCATATCTCCTAAACCTGATAAACTTCTTTGAAGCAGTCACCAAAGCTGTAGACAAGGGTAAGGTGGTACACACAACCAATCTAGATCTTGCCAAGATCATCCCCCACTCTGGAATTATAGATAAACTCACTAAACTAGGTATAAATCCCTATGTCACAAGATGGGTTACCAACTGGCTCACTGACAAAACCGACACTGTGAAAGTAGCAGACTCCAAATCCGACTTCAGACCAGTGACAAGTGGAGTACCACAGGGTTAAGTCCTGGCTCCTCTCCTGTTTTGTATCTACTTCTCAGAAGTACAAGCTAACACAGAAGGTCTTTGGCTAACAAAGTTCGCAGATGACTGCAAACTAGTAGCCATAATCAAAACTCCTAACGATGTGGACATCCTACAAAAGAGCCTCACAGAGACAGATGCCTGGTGTCAAAGCAATGGCCTCAAGCTCAGTGCCAAAAAGTGCACTTTGGTAAAAACTCTGTACTCATGAACTACCACATAGGCAGTAGTGTACTTAATACCAAAAGTGTGATAAGAGACCTTGGGACACATGTGGACAGTAGTCTCTCCTTTGATAATTGCATCATCACAGTAGTCAGGAAATCCTTCTACGTGGCACACCTCATCACAAAAGGTTTCTTATCCAGGAAAAAAGAGGTAATTGTTCCCCCTCTACTCGTCAGTCATTAGACCCATTATAGAGTACAATGCCCCTTTTGGTATGTACCTCACAAGACATCTACAACAACTGGAAAGGCCACAGAAATACCTCACAAGAGGATTACCGGCCTCAAACAGATGCCCTCTGCAGACTATCTTAAAAAACTCCAGCTTTACTCCTACTCAGAGGTGATTTCTGCCTAACATACAAAGCTATGTCAAACCCAGAACTGTTGGACATGCTTCACTTAAAGAAATCCCAATCCCTCCGAGCTACATGCTCTAGGGAGGGACCTAAACCTTGTCACCACAATAAACAGAACATGCTGAAGGGATAGATTCCTATCCCAGAGACTTCCCATACTCTGGAATAAACTATTTATCTATATCAAACAAAGCTCCTCATTAGCACTCTTCAAGAAAAATCGTGATGATTGGATGGGAAATAGGAAATTCACCCCTGGGATCACTTCTGTGGCTCTGCTTGATAGGGGCACAGGAAAATAATTTTCTTGGGTGGCAAAAGCCAGGGTACCATTTTGGCTAGTCTTATATAGGCCCTAGGACCAATAGCCTAGCACCTACTTATGACCCCATGAACCTATGAATCATGGGTGGATACAAGACATAAGGCATGTTGTAGGCCATTATCTGCATTTGATGAGTTTGTATTGCAGTTGCCTGAGGAGGACAGAATGTGGTCAGTGAAGTTGTTGCTGCAGTACTTAGCTAAGGCTTGGATAACAGGGAGGGTGGTCCAGTCAGTTAAGGTGGATTTGGCTGCTATTAGCATATTTGTGAAGGAGGAGGAATTACAGGATTTAACAAAGTCATGGGCAATAGCTCAGATGTTGAAAGGATGGGGTTGGATTGTTGGTAGGCATTTGCTGATGATAAGGTAGGCCCTTAAGGTGTTGTTTGGCTTATATTTATTGAAAGTGAATTCTGTGGATAATACACTGTGGGTTACCTTGTCAGTATAGATGTATAGTGGAGCATTTAGGGTGAATGAGCTGCTGGGTTAATTGGTGTGGCAGAATGTTGTTATATTTCCTTCTCAATAGCAATATGGTTGTGCTGATTCAAAACACATCAGGTGGGCATGGGTGGGCAGACTGTATTGCAAGTGTGTAGGGAAGAGTCCATGTGTTCAGTGTCATGGGCAAGGAGTTTGCAGTTATCGCACATTGGAAGACCACAGGATGTAGTTTTTTGATCGTGTGGTGGAAGGGTGATAGGAGAAAATCAGTTTTTGTGTTTGATAAGGAAGGCTTTTCAATGTGTAGGGTTTTGGGGAGAGAGGTTTCCTACCCATTCTGTTTGTATTGTAAGAGCATCGGATTTTTTGAGGGAAGGTAGGTCAGTGGATGTTATAAAGAGGGTGGAGCATTGCTCATCTGGAGCCTTTTTGTCTTATATTAGATAAGTAGATTTATGTTGTCAGCTGTGTTTAAATATTTTTTTAGGTAGAAAAGTGATCATATTGGGTCATTTATATATTTATTGGGCTGTGAAACATGCCATGATTAGGCCAGATGGAAGCTAGAGTTGTGGCAATAAGGGCGGAGAGTGTTTTGGCATGGTATTAGAGGACTAAGGCTGCACCAACTTAAGGACGAGTTCACAGATGTATGCATTCAGATCGGGATCCCATGTATGTTGATGGTCCACTTAGCAGGTAATGACTTAAGGGATATTCCAAAATGGCAGTTATTATTTAAGGTGTTTAAGGTGTTGAGGGATTTGGCAAGTTTAAGGAGCAGGTTCCCTTCATGATTATTTTGTGGTCAGAAACTGTGTTATATTTGGTTTGGAGGAATGTGGGCAATTTTATGGGTGTTAAGTGTGCCCAGTGCTATGTTAATCTTAGGCTTTCGAGACACTTGAGACATTTGGGTATTCGTACAATTGATCATAGGGACTTTGATGAAAGGATCCAGTGTGTTTTAGGAAGGATGGAGTACACCTGAATGAGTTGGCCTTGGATCTGTTCAACGTGCACCTGTTGTTTTTGGAAAGTTTGGTTGAAGCATTGTAGGAATTTCATGGGGGAACACCCTGTGTCAAGCTGGTGAGTAGAGAAGAGGAGAGTGGATGCCCCTCTTCTGTCCCCCTTCTGGTGTTTATGTATGTTTTGGATCTTACAAGGTGGTTGGTTGGTTATTGAAGTGAGTGGTGTCAAGCTGCTTCTGGTAGAAAGTTTGAGTAAGAGAGTGGTTGAGATAATGATGCTTACATCATGGTAGGATGGAGGTGAGAGGATGATGCTGCCTATTGTATTTGTTATGTTTGAAGTTTATGTATTATATTTGTGATTAATAAATTCTGTTATTAATAATTTCTGATTAATAAAAGGTTGTATTATGCCAGAAAGTGTGCTATGGTTTCTTGGGGGTATCTGGACCATATGAGATTGACAAAAGGTAATACACTCATTGATATATATATATATATATATATATATATATATATATATATATATATATATATATATGGGATCCGTACTGATCCCCGAACGACAACATCACCGCATCACTATCGGCCGGGCATACTTATGCGAAAGTGCTTTTCACCGAAGAAGCACTTTCGCATAAGTATTCCTGTTGCAGAGATCGTACTACAGTGCGGATAAGGGATATTCCCTTTTCCTCACTGTAGTGCGATCTCATGTGAGAATATTAAAGTAGGGGGGTGTGGGGGCACAGCCCCCCACATGGGAGGTGTAGGGGGGGTTTGCCCCCACCTGCGTAAAAGTAGATGTATTTTTTAACACACTTTAATGAAAGCGCTTTTTCGGTGAAAGCGCTTTCATTAAAGTGTGTTCAGTGATTGTGGATTCAGATTATTGAACTTTCGTTCAATAGTCCTAGATCTATATACATATATATATATATATATATATATATATATATATATATATATATATTTATTTATGTGTGCTTATCAGCAAGGGGGATGAAGACAGTGTATCTATTGAACAAATGCCTATGTATGTACAGGGCCAACATGCAAAGTCCACATGAACTATAACTGGAGGTCATGCTAGAACCCATGACTCCAGAGCTGTGAGGAAGACAAGGTGCTCACTGATTCACCATGTATTGCAACAGACATCATGAAAGGACTCTGTGTATGGCTAACCCTCAGCCATGAAAAGTTCAGTCTGTTGCAATATTTTGATGTAAGATTGAAATGACCTTGATAAGTTAGTTGACTAAGTCATAGAACATAATTTGATAAGTTTTGTTTAGTCAGTGGCAGCTATGCCAGAAAATATTATATCATCAGTAAAAGTAGGCATTTAAACAAAATGTTTTCTTTGATGTGATCCTCTTGAATATTAAACTTTGTGTGTGGGAGGTCAATTTGTATCTTTGCTTGTGAGTGTGTATTGTTTCTGAATTAATCTGGATATCTGTTTTGTTCAGAGAAACCACTAATTCAAGAAAATGCTATATGTTCCTCTAATTATGGGCTGTATATTAAAGTTTTAATGACTTCATCCAGATCCTAATTTAGCATTTCTGTACATTTCTTTTTTAAGCATAGTCACTGTTCAGCATCTAATGAACTGAATTTAATGATAGGTAAAACATTTCTTGAAGCATTTTTTTTTATGATTAGTAAGACTGTGCTGTACCCTGCCTTCTAGAGTTTATTAGTACTGATGTTGCAGTTCATTGGGGCACCACTTGGTGTGCTATATGAGTGCGCTGCACACTGAGCATGCTCAGAAGTCTGTATGCTTCTAATGGTAGTGAATGGCTTGCCTACTTTTAGGCATATACTTTGGTTTGTGAATCATGCACCTAACAAGAAGGTGGTCAATATCTGACTTGCATCAGGTACATGAGGCAGATGATGCCTATGAATCCTACCACTCAATTTAGCCTTTTTAACTGAGTATGCATATATAAGAGCCAGAGTTGAAAGTGGGGATGATGTTGAAGAATGTTAACTCAAGACACAGGGATGTGCTAAGTCTCTTTCATACAGCCCTTGTGAGAAACTGTTTTGAGTATGTAATCCTCATAGAGTTCTAATACCTTTAAAAAGGAAAATAGAATTTCCTTCTTAAAGTACAACTACAGCTATTTGTGAAATAACAGTACTTCCCTATGAGGAGAGATTGAGGTATTTTACTTCTTTTCAGTAACAAATCAAAGAGGGTGGCCATGGTAGTGCAGTGGTTAGTGCTGCCGCCTCACAACAAGAGGTTCTCTGGTTTGATTCTCAGCTGGGGTGCCTTCTGTACAGAGTCTGCATGTCCTCCTGTGGTCATGTGGGTTTTCTCTGGGTGCTCCAGTTTCCTCCCAAAAACATGCAGTAGGTGGATTGGACACTCTAAATTGGCCCTAGGTGTGTGTCTTCTGTGGAATGTTGGGTGCTGGGCTGGCAACTCAACACAGTAAAGCTCCACTGCCAATCATGAGCAGACAGATGATCCAGTGTGGTACCCCCTAACCAGGAAAAGCCAGAAGAAGTAACAAATCAAAGAATGTAGGGAGAACTGATTGTTATTTTGGAATAAGGGACAATAATCTGTCAGAATGTCTAGGAATGGATTTACATGTGTTTTGTGGACATGGAATGTATTATAGGAGATCCCATGAAAGTGTACAATCTCAAGGTCACTTTTATATATTAAATGGCTCTTATCCATCCATCCATCCATAACCCCTTTTCGCATTTTGCACATGGGGTTGGGGTGTCACTTCAACATTGACAATCATCTAGAGCCAAGGTTCACTATCTATGGGGAAATATTTTACCTGCATTCTTGCTGTTAAATTGAACACATTCAATGGGGGATCAAGACTCCACCTGGTAAATGTCCTGCCTCACTTCATGTTGATGATTTTCAAGTGCAGGGTATCAAGGTGCAGTCAGTGTTTGAAGATTATGCAGTCTCTGGATATGAGACTTGTTTGCAGACAGTGTTATCCTGTTGATTGCAAG
Organism: Protopterus annectens; assembly: GCF_019279795.1. Lineage (NCBI taxonomy): Eukaryota > Metazoa > Chordata > Ceratodontiformes > Protopteridae > Protopterus > Protopterus annectens. Next base: position 351,040,310 of record NC_056734.1, on the reverse strand, counting down.
TGACTATGATGCTCAGCATGGGGAGCAATTCATCACTGAGCTCAAAACAGCTAGGATGGAAATTGGTACCTTCAAATCAGATGGCATGTTTCTCTCACAAAGAAAAAGTCGATTGCTGTCGTCAGAAATGTGTAGGAGAATAGCCATCCCCAAGTGGATGAGTGTAGGTGTCTTAGGGACTTGTGTAAGAGTTGGCAGGCTGGTGTAATGATTAAGGTGTTTACCTTACAGACAGAAGGTGTAGGGTTTGTTCCTTACATGGAGTGATTAGCTAGGCTTAAAATGACCCACAAGGGTCGTTAGCTTAGTACTGATCTATGAGCCTATAAATGCAGAGGGGTAAAGTAATTGAGTAGTAGGTGGGTGCAGTGGTGGCAGGATTTTTGTTTTACTATATTCATTTATTAACTGAGTAAGCCCACTATGCACGTCTCTTTCAAGGCTGATTAAGGAGTACTGTCTGGTTAAGTGATTTGGTCAGTCAAACAGCAGGAAAATGGAGACTAAGGGAATCAAACCCTGATCTTGAACACAGTACTCAGCAGTAGCTCATAACCATAATACTCTGCACCAAATGGCAATACTGCTGGAATTGCAGAGGGCTATGGTGGTAAAGCAAGAGCTAGGTCAAAGAACCACATTTTCAGTTTAGCAGTCAGTATTTAACACATTCTTACCTATACCCAAGAGTTTGGGAAATCTGCTAAATGTGTCAAAGTACAGATACAAATAGAGGAAATGATGTTCCGCCTGAGACAGAGAAAATATTTCGTCAGTCAAGTATAATTTTGGAATAGAGTTACTGCTCCCCTAGGATGAAAAGAGTCACTTGAGGTAGTCTGAGGTTGCTGATTGCTTTCTAAAAGAGGGATATGAGCACAGCATGCTGGGAGGAGGTCCCCAAGATTGATCCAGCTACCCTTCAGAGATGATATCTCTGAGTTTGGCTTGGTGTGCATGGGAAACCTACAAGATGAAAAGTTTAGTCTTTTTTAATCAGCTGGCTATCAGAGGAAGTCTCACTAGGCAAGCAGTTTAGAAAATTGCTACATTATTAAATTTTTCTATTTTTTCATGGAGGATAACTTTGGACTTACCCCTCCACCCCCACCCCAACATAAAACATGTTTAACGTGTTTTTTTTTTTTTTCATTCTTTTGTATTTCAGTCTTTTAGAATTATTCCTTTCTGGTTTGATCATTTGTTTGATTGATCTCATGATAGGAATCTACACACACACACACACACACACACACACACACACACACACACACACATATGCACACACACACACACACACACACACACACACACACACACACACACACACACACATATTTATAGATAGATTTATGGCAGATTGTCAAATGTTCTAAATGTTGATCCAGTAAACATTGACAATATATGATCAACACTAAAATAATAATTAAAAAAATGCCTTTTTTGCATGGGGCAAGCACCCCTGCACCCCCTGCTACTTATATATACCAACTCCAAGATAGCACTTCACTGGGGAAAGGGCAAATTCCCTGATCCCCTCTGTTCTACAATCATGTACAAACAAAAAGCCGGTACTGTCCAATCAATTGATTTTGTATAAGCTGTACCAACTTTTCATTCAAGAAAGTGAATTGTCCCTTGAGTAACGGTAACCCATATATACATATACACATATATACTGGGTGTCTGTGATATACAGAGTGTCTGTGTCTGGATGCCACTGATACCGTATATGCATTCCTAGTTAAATCACCAAAGTCCTGACAATCACCCATAATGTAAAAATATCTTCTAGTAATATAAAGCATCATGTGACCCACATGTATAGCTCCATGAAATAAACACAGCCAACCGAACTGAAAGCTATATTATGAGGTACCAGAGGGTCTTGTCAATCAGTCAGCAAGGATTAGATACTGCAGACACTTGCTATTGTTTCATCCTTTACTAGAATCATTACCATGTTACTCAAGACTGTAAAAATATGAAGAGATCAGTCAGATTTTAAAATAGGTTATGAAGTTTGTAGTCGTGGTCACCTACAGCTAAACTGAAATCAGGATATTAGATTAGTAAACTCCTGTGGTCTAAAAATATTAAAGAAGGAGTATTGGTATTGTTTGTAAGGTTCACCACAGATCATATGAGGAAAATTACAAAAAACACTTGTCCATCTACCTGCATAACTGAATAAACTACTTGAAACTTCAGTTCCTCCCACGGGGATGGCATCAGTGTGAGACTCCCACATCTGCTATCTGAAGTGTTTTTTTCAGGACTAATCCTTTGTGCTCTGTTTCATTTCTGAGGAATTAGCATGACATAAACTGATGGAACTCAGCAAAGTGTGGAAAGCATATACAGAAGGCAAACATATGAGGCATGAGAAAACAAGTACAGAAACTAGCACATCAGACAGGCAAAATAGCCTTTGTCAGCTGTCAAAATCTTTGATTTTCTGTTGCCTCTGATTAAAGAGCTGACATAAAAGGGTTGCCTTTTTTCCTGATAATATCCGGCAGAAAGAAATGTTGTATGGATGCAGAAAAGGTGGGATGGTTAATACCCAGGTATATACACATTTGCAATGCAGTATTACATGGCTCAGAGCCTTTACAACATAATAACATTTGCAGAAAATTACCATGTGGCTTTTTATATTTGTTATGTACCCTAACCTGCATAACATAACTTACAAAATACTAAAGATCATGGAAATGTGTTTTTCTTTTAATTTCTTCTTTACAACTTTATCCACCTCTTCCTATAAGCCACAGGGCCTCTTTTCTGCTACATATTTTCATATGTTATAACAAAATATATATTTCATATTCTTATTATTCTGCTTTTTTGTATTTCAAACTCTGCTGTGATGTCAGTCCTTCGTGTAGTCTATTTCCCCTGTAATTTTCTCACTTGCAAACCCACAACATCATTGTAAAACGATTTATTTCATTAATCCATGTGTGACGAATCATACACTTCATGATGGCTTTCTAATAAAATGGATGCTACAGTTCAAGATTAAAAAATCAACAGGATATCTATGCTTTCTGCACAGTTTCCAAACTTTTTTGCAAGTTTTCTCCTATAGTTGGTGGTGCACCAAATAAATTAAATATGGCAATCTGCATTTCTTGAGGAAGTGAACCAAAATATTTATAAAATATTTGCCTGCCACCAGATTTTGCAGTGTCTACTTTTAAAAATAAGTCTTAAAATGCTGGAAATCTGAAATGGCATAAATGTTCAAATTTTTTGTTCAGTTCTGTTGTACTACTACTTTTTCTTTCAGCTTTTCCCGGTTAGGGGTTGCTACAGCAAATCACCTGTCCACTCATGATTGGCAGTGGAGTTTTACAGTGTCGAGTTGCCAGCCCAGCACCCAACCTTCCACAGAAGGCACACACTCACACCTAGGGCCAATTTAGAGTGTCCAATCCACCTACAGCATGTCTTTGGGATGTGGGAGGAAACTGGAGCACCCAGAGAAAACCCACGCAACCACGGGGAGGATATGCAGACTCCACACAGAAGGCACCCCAGCCAAGGATTGAACCAGAGAACCTCTTGCTGTGAAGTAACAATGCTAACTGCTACACCACCATGGCCACCCCTAGCTGCTGCACTACTTACTACTGCTTAAAATTAGAAGTAAATTAGTATGGCACTGACATTCCATTTTCATTCAGTTTGTCTTGATACATCAAAATAAGTTCTCTTTTGTATACAGAAATAACTCTTCACAGCTTGAGCAGAGTAAAGATTTTGATGAATGATTTGCTGGCAAAACAAATACACTGGACTGCAGCCTTCAGGTTATTCTAAACCTTTAAGCAATCATTTTGGAATCTGTCTTGCTACAGTTTGATAGCTCATTGACTGTTTGACTTAAATATAAATAATGAACGCTTCCATCCAGAACTGCCAAATTGTAAATGGCAAAGCTGAGAGGAAAATTTCAGTGCAGGAAGAAATGCAAGAGTGCGTTCAGCCAAAGAAAAACATTTCACTGACCAAACCCTGTGATCTTATAACACGTACGCTGCACATCCTGTTTCAGTATAAAATTCCAATGCTTTATTTTCTAGTGTTTTGGTTGTGTGACTTCAGCATCCTAGTTAGGGGACTCTCTTTGTGTACTCTTCAAAACCAGCCATTTGACTTTCCTGAAAAGAGCTCTCATGATACAGCTGTGCTTATGATAGTCACCCAAACAGTGGCTTGGCTAAATAATATGAAGGGACATTCTACAAACTCAATAACTCTATGCATTTAGGTCATCAGACCATCAACTGTGTACATGGATCCATTCCCACATTCTGATCCATGTTCCCTAACAAAGTATCCATGTGTATGTGTATATGTATGTCTGTGTGTGCGTGTAAATCAATATATATATATATATATATATATATATATATATATATATATATATATATATATATAGGAATGCTACAGAATCCTGAAGACCAAAATCTCGAAAGTTCAAAATACTGAAAACTCAAAATACTGAAAACACACAGGATACCAACACTTACTATATTCCAGTGCAAGTACATACAGAAACAAATTACCCTTCAACTATACGCAGGGGGGAAAAACCCCCCTGCAGCCCCCATGTTACACCTTGCTACTGAAATATATCAACTCCAAGATTGCACTTCACTACACTAAGTGCAATCTCGGAGTTGATATATTTACGTAGCAGGGGGTGTGGGGATGCAGGGTGGTTTGCCCCCCTACATATACTTGGAGAAGAGTAATATGGTTTGTCTTTTATTTGTTTCTATATGTACTAGTGCTGGAATGTAATAAGTCTTGGTATCCTGTGTGTTTTCAGCATTTTGAGTTTTCAGTATTGTGAACTTATAAGATTTTGGATTTAGGATTTTGGTCTTCAGGATTTTGGGCTTTCGGAATTCTGTAGCACTCCTAAAGATATATATATATATATATATATATATATATATATATATATATATATATATATATATACTGCAAATGTACTGAAGTCAAAACATTGATCCAAAAGGATCGGTTAATTTTATATATATATATATATATATATATATATATATATATATATATATATATATATATATATATATATATATATATATATATACCAACTCCGAGATCACACACCTGTGGAGAAAAAGTAAATTCCCTGATTCCACAGTGTATAACAATCTCACACAAATGCTGGCTGAAGCAATCAAATGAGTTTCAGTTACTTCTGCTGGCTGTAAAATCATTCAGTATTACAAATGATTGGTCATATGAATGCTTCTATATATATATATATATATATATATATATATATATATATATATATATATATATATCTATAGGTTCCCTACGTTAGAACGAAAGCACAGAAGATCAACAATGAAATCACCGATGCCAGAAGACAGATGGAGCAGATAACCGACAACTCAGAATCCCGACAGCGAAAACACCGACACGGGAAATGTGTGAGCGTGACTAGGTGAGTGTGCCACAGTGAGGGATTTAGGGTTAGGGTGCGTGTAAGGTGTGTGTGCGATAGTGAGGGATTTAGGGTTAGGGTGCATGTAAGGTAAGTGTGCGATAGTGAGGGACTTCGGGTTATGGTGCGGGTAAGGTAAGTGTGCGATAGTGAGGGACTTGAGGGTTAGGGACGGATTAGGTGAGTTAGGGTTAGGGTGCGGGTAAGGTAAGTGTGCAATAGTGAGGGACTTGACGGTTAGGGGTGGATTAAGTGAGTTAGGGTGCGGGTAAGGTAAGTGTGCGATAGTGACAGACCTTAGGGTTAGGGTTTGGGTTAAGGTTAGTGCATAGATAGTTGTGTGTAAGGTGTAGTGTAGGTTTTTAGGTTGCTGGTTTGCTTGTGTTGTGTGTGTGTTGTGTGGAACAGTGAACATTTTGTTTTGTTAACTGTCGGTATTGTGGTTTGTCGGGCATGTGAGCTTTCGTGTTTTTGCGGTCTCGTTCTTGTGGTGTCGGTGTTGTGGGTGTCAGTGTTGTGGACTGTTGGTCTAACGTAGTAGACCCATATATATATATATATATATATATATCTTCTTTTTCTTTTGGGTGCTCTCATTAGAGATTGCCACAGTGGATCATCTGTTTCCATTTCTTCTTGTCATCTGCATCTTGCTTTGTCACACCAACCACCTGCATTCCCTCTTTCACCACATCTATAAACCTTATCTTAGGCCTTCCTTTTTTCCTCTTACCTGGCAGCTCCATCCTTAGCATCCTTCGCCCAATATACCCAGCATCTCTCCTCAGCACATGTCCAAACCAATGCAATCTCACCTGTCTGGTTTTGTCTCCAAACCGTCCAATCTGAGCTGACCCTCTAATATACTCAGTTCTAATCCTGTCCATCCTCATCGCAACCAGTGCAAATCTTAACATCTTTAACTCTGCCAACTCCAGCTCTGACTCCTGCCTTTTTTCAGTGCCATCATCTCCAACCTATAGAACATAGTTGGTCTCACTACCATATTGTAGACCTTCTTTTTCACTCTTACTGGTATCTGTCTGTCACAAATCACTCCTGACACTCTTCTCCAGCCACTTCACTCTGCCTGCACTCTTGTCTTCACCTCTTTTCACACTCACCGTTACTCTGAACTGTTAATCCCAAGTATTTAAACTCAACCACCTTCACCAACTCTATTTCCTGCATCCTCACCATTCCGCTATCCTACCTCTCATTCACACACATATAATCTGTATTAGTCGTGCTGACCTTCATTCCACTCCTCTCTAGAGCATATCTCCACCTCTCCATGGTCTCCTCTACATGTTCCCTACTTTCGCTACAAATCACAATCTCATCTACAAACATCATAGTCCATGGGAACTCCTGTCTGATGTCGTCTGTCAACCTGTCTATCACTATTGCAAATAAGAAAGAGCTCAGAGCTGATCCTTGATGTAATCCCACCTATACCTTGAAACACATTTGTCACTCCTACCACAGACCTCACCACTGTCACACTGCCCTCATACATATCCTGTACCACTCTTACATACTTCTCTGCCACTCCCGACTTCCTCATACAATACCACATCACCTTTCTAGGCACCCTGTCATATGCTTTCTCTAAGTCCATAAAGACACAATGCAACTCCTTCTGACCTTCTCTATACTTCTCCATCAACATCCTCAGAGTAAACATCACATCTGTAGTGCTCTCTCTTGACATAAAACCACACTACTGCTCATTAATTATCACCTCTCTTCTTAATCTAGCTTCTACTGCTCTTTTGCATAACTACATGCTATGGCTGATTGATTTTATCCCTCTGTTATTACTACAGCTCTGCACATCACCCTTATTCTTAAAAATAGGTACCAATACACTTCTTCTCCATTCCTCAGACATACTCTCACTTTCCAAAATTCCATTAAACAATCTGATTAAAAACCCCACTGCCACCTATCCTAAACACCTCCATGCTTCCATAGTTATGTCATCTGGACCAACATCCTTTCCATTCTTCATCCTCTTCATAGCTGTCCTTACTTCCTCCTTGCTAATCCGTTGCACTTCCTGATTCACTATGTCTACATCATCCATCCTCTTCTCTCTCATTCTCTTCATTCATCAGCCTCTCAGTGTTCTCTTTCCATCTGCTCAACACACTCTCCTCTCTTGTGAGCACATTTCCCTTGTTATCCTTTATCACCCTAACCTGCTGCATATCTTTCCTAGCTCGGTCCCTCTGTCTAGCCAATTAATACAAGTCCTTTTCTCTCCTTAGTGTCCAGCCTTTTGTACAGCTCACCATACATCTTATCTTTAGTCTTCACCACCTCCCTCTTCACCTGATGCCTCATCTCCTTGTACTGTTGTCTACTTTCTTCATCCCTCTCACAATCCCACTTCTTCTTTGCCAACCTCTTCCCCTGTATACTACTGTCCTTCCTCATTCCACCACCAGGTCCTTGTCCTCCTTCCTCTGTCCAATGTCATACCAAGCACCTTTTTAGCTGCTGCCCTTAGCACCTCTGCTGTTTCTGCCCCGCTATCTTGTAGCTCTTCACTACCACTCAGTGCCTGTCTTAACTTTTCCCTGAGCTCCACCTTACAGTTATCCATTTTCAACTTCCACAATTTGATCCATGGCACTGCCCTCACTCTCCTCCTCTTCTTCTTGATTGCCAACGTCTTCCTACAGACCACCATCCTATGCTGTCTAACTATGCTTTCACCGCTTTGCAGTCTCCAATCTCCTTCAGACTGGCCCTCCTGCATAGGATATAATCCACCTGTGTGCATCTTCCTCCACTCTTGTACTTCAACCTAAACACTTCACTCTTCTTAAAATACATATTCACCACAGCCATGTCCATCCTTTTCGCAAAATCAACTACCATCTGACCTTCTGTATTCCTCTCCTTAACACCATATCCACCCATCACCTCATCATCCCCTCTGTTCCCTTCACCAACATATGCATTGAAATCCAATTCAATCACCACTCTCTAACCCTTGTGTACACTCTCCACCACTTCATCTAACTTGCTCCAACATTTTTGTTTCTCATCCATCGCACACCCAGCTTGCAGAGCATATGCACTAACAACATTCATCATCACACCATCAATTTCCAGCTTCATAAACATCACTCTATCTGACACTCTTTTCACCTCCAAAATACTCTTGACATACTGTTTCTTCAGGATAACCCCTGCCCCATTTCTCCTCCCATCCACACCATGTTAGAACAATCTGAACCTGCCTCTGATACACCTGGCCTTACTCCCCTTCTATCTGGTCTCTTGCATGCACAATATATCAACCTTCCTTCTGTACATCATATCAGCTGGCTCTTTCCCTTCACCAGTCATACTGCTGACATTCAAAGTTCCTACTCTCAATTCCACAATCTTAACTTTCCTTCTGCCTCTGGGCATGCCTCCCCCCTCTTCTTCTCCTTTTGGCTAACAGTACTGGAGGCACTCATTGTTAACCTGGTCCTCGACCGATCCAGTATGGAAGCCTGTATTGTTGTCCACATATTTGCTCTGGCTAAAATTTTACACCGACTTCCTGATGTAACCCTCTCCATTTATCTGAGCTTGGGACCGGCACGAAGAAATACACTGGCTTGTGCATCCCCCAATGGTTGGGTTTTATATATATATATATATATATATATATATATATATATATATATATATTATGAAAGGCAGAAAACTCAAAAGCGAGAGTCATAAATTTTAGAATAAAAAGGGAGAATCACAAAACACTGAATGACTGATAACACTGAATACTTGTCTCCCATTAAATAATTAGTAAACTCCACCTTCAAAACTGAGATCAAGTGTCATCTTGCTAGTGATACTGTTAGGTAAAGGATTTTTAGTAACATAATGTATAGGTTTAGGCAGAGCTGAATACAGCCTATGTTAGCTTGGGGGAGGCCTTGTTGGCTTGGCTTGCTATAAAAAAAAAAAAGCACTAAAACTTCATTAAGTAAAAAAAAATGCCAGTAATTCTGACCAAACACACAAGTATTAGGACCTTGCAGAAGTTTTCCCCAAGATGGGAGAACCTCTGTAAACCCCAGAAACATCAGCATTAGGACAATGTTGCTCCATTGCAATTAAACACGCACAAAAAAAATGTAAACTGTGTTTCAGTCTTTGAGACCAGAATCATAGCCAGTGATCTGGGACCTTGTGTGGTTCCTTACACTAAGCACCTCTGAGATCAAAGGTTAAGAAACAGAAAAAAAGAGGGGGAGAGAGAAAGAGAAAGAGAGAGAGAGAGAGAGAGAGAGAGAAACTTCCTCAAGCAACTTATTGAATTGCATTCTTTTCCAGTGCTGCTTCTGATATCTGTCACAGGACCCAGTGGAAATGGTAGCCACAGCTGGCAAAGACTGCAGCCGCATACAGCCCATCCTAACACCCATCCTGGTGTTCCCTCCCTTTTGTGTCCATGCTCACCCTTGTTGAGTGTTCAGTCCTCTCCTCAAAATTGTCTCCCCTCTGTTTATCTGATGTCTCCTTCATCGTTGTGTTTCCCCTCCTCATTGTGTTACTACACATCCTGTCAGTCATGTCTGTCTTCCCCTGCTACCTAACCCAACCTTCTTATGTTCCTCTTATGTCCTTTACTTCCATCCAAGGCTTACCTTCTCTTTATGCATAAAAATGGTCACCTGTATTACTAAGTTACCTGACCTTCCCTATATCCATGCTGCTCATTCCTTAGTTGCACTCATTGTCTTCTACCCTTGGCTTGTTTACACTCTTTTTGTTTTCCTTTACTCCTATTCCCACCATTTCATGTGGTCTAACATAGAAAAACATACCTGCATACCTGCCACATGCCCACCTAGGACGTCTAAGACGCCTCTCTGTTGTGATCGTACTGTGTGCTGGTGGCTGGGAGGAGCACCATCAATACCCTACCCTAGTTACCCTTCTGCTGTGTGCATGTCGCTCAACTTCTTTCTCAACAATTCTGGACAAAGTAACAAAAAATACTGCACACAGGCCCCAAATCACGGACATTATTAACTCATTAACACATACGTGGTGTGGAATGTCACACCTTTAGCAGCCTAAACACATCTTCCATTCCAGAGCATCTTCTGAAAAAATAAATTTTAAAAGGATAAGTTAAACAAAATCAAATATTTTGTGAATAATAAGTTATTAAAACTGTACAAATTACAACATTATCAGTAAGAAATATTCTTTGCAGTGATAGTAGTCAGTGCATTCATAGTCTTTCCATAAATACTATGATATTATAACGCACACATACCCAAAATTATATTTTTGCTAAACTTTCACAAACAATTTGTCATATCTTAGAAGATGCATAACCTAGACAGGTACTGCAAAAAAAAAATTGTTATCCAGATATATGTCTTCACATGACAACAAGATATTCTTTAGGAGTGCATTTATGTTAAGACATTTAGAGAAATAAAAAAAAATACTTAATTGTATCATTAGCAATATAAATAATACTGAGTGCAAATTTAACAGGCACTTTTCTTCAACAACATCTACGGTTTCACCTGATGTCATGCAACAGTTTGTAAGTCATCTTGTTTCTTAAAGTATTAAGTGCAGATAGAAATATTGTTTATTTTCGTAATTAATAACAAGGAACAAGCACTATATCAGGTATAGTGTGATATAACTGGACGTTGACAATGAATTGTCCTGTCTCCTCCCATGGCATATCACACCATACCCCTCAAGAACATGTAGGGCTCTCAGTTATGAAAATATGAAGATAAATGTGACTATATGAATAAGTTATAATCAGTGATTAATTTATCTACTGCAGGACATCCTAGATTAAGACTCTGAGTGTCATTTTGTTAATAATGCCTTGCACTTTCTAATAATGCCTATTATTAGCTGGAAAGCCACTTAGAAAATAAAGCCAGACCCCAAAAAGTTCTGAATGCCATAAGGAGCTCTAGGTATGAAATGGAAGTATACTTAAAAGGCACTTTAATTCCTTTAAAAATGAATAAAACAACACATTTTGCATCAACACACAATTTCTGAATGGAAAGTAATATGAAATGCAACAACAACAATTTCTGGCATTTCTGATCGACTGTAATCTTTAGTAATTCATTAGAATATATAAAAAAATATGAGCAAAAGGACAAAAATATAAGAAAGAATAAGGAACAGATAAGAGATATATCTGTGTGTTGTATCAGCCGAAAGCTAAGCAATGTTGAAAAGAGATAGACATAGAAAATAAATGATTGGGAATTGGGCCTTTTATTTAATAAAATATTGCATGTTAGGCACACACTTCATTCTGGTGACAGAACATGCCTCACTGTAATGGCCAAATAAACAACATGGTGGCAGCACAAAGTTATATTGCGAGGCATGATACCTACAACATTTCCAGTAGATGGTTACCCACAGACCTTTTCTAGCTAAGAGGAATGCTGATGGGCTATCTAGGTATTACAGGTCATCACTATGATTCCAAACCCAGTAGCTTGTGTGCAAAGAGGGAGTCCCTCTGACATGTTATATAGCATGTCTTTAGTTGTGAGAAAAGGTTCTTGCATCTGTTCTCACAGCACTTGGCTAGGAAACTGATAAACTGAATTAGATAATATGAACACTAATTGCCTGTCAATGTGGTAGTATAAAAGGCTGTAGCCTGAAAGCAGCAAATCAGAAATGTGGTTCCTGAGTTGGGGGTTCAATTCAGCTCAGACCAGGGATTCTGACTAAGGATTTAGGATTACTGGAGAATGACTGCCTAATCAGGGCTCATTGGGGATATAGCCTAGGGTATACCTGGGCAAAGATTTTGTTTGGTGTAGTTGAAGTAAGGGCATGGTAGGTCCCACTGCTATGACTTTTTGCTCAGCAGCTTGGTGCTGGAAGGGCTGTATTGAGAGTGAGTCTGGGTGGTGCAATAACCTACATGAACTTTTATGGCTTGCTCTAAGGTATTGCATATATATTAAATAGTACTGTCTGTACTGAGCAAAGCCACATGGCTGCATTTTTTCATTTCTGTATGAACTAACACACACACAGAGTCATACATACACATTTAAATAAGTGTGTACAGTTAGCTAGATAGACTGATAGAATATCATTTTATAATAAGTAATACTTTAGGAGTGGGGTCCATGTTCCCACCTACCAAGGTGACTGTCTTATACCTAGACCTGGGATGCTGTCCGTCTTTCAGATTGACAAAAACAGGCCCTCTAAGCATGGGACCGCAGGGCATCTATAATACTGCATTATCCTGGCTAGTAGAGAAGCAATGCACTAAATTATTGAGAGGTAAGCATACAGTAATGTGAGAAACTCCACTATACATTCACATGTGTGATGCTTATATGCTCTGTCTGCAATGATTTTACTGCACTACACTATGCTCACATGTTTGTGATGCTCATATGTCCGCTATGCAATAATTTTACTGCACTACACTATGCTCACATGTTTCTGATAATCATATGTTCTCTCTGCAATAATTTTACTGCACTACACTACACTATGCTTTCATATGTGTGATGCTCCTATGTCCTCTGTGCTTTGATTTTACTACACTACATTATGCTCTCAGGTTGCGATGCTCAGACATCCTCTTCTCCTGTTTTGCTTGCCATCTTGTTATACCACATAGTCTTTTCCAAGGTACACTGTTGGAGTTGGGACTCAGTCACCTTCCCTAAGATACAGGAAATAGACACCAGACATGCAAGCCTTTCTCTCTCACAGTCATCTGTCATTTGGGTCAATAAACAAATCCCTAAAATTGGCATGGCGTACTGGGATGACCCAAGATGCTATACTGAAAAAGAAAAAAACTAGCAAAAACAAAGGATGGCATACTGGTGCAGTGCTTAACAAGGCTACCTCACAGAATGTGGTCTCCCCTAGATAAGTACAGAACACAAATCCAAAAGCAGCTGGGGATGAAGCTCTCCCCAAAAAAGCAAAATGCAGTAACAAATATCCAAACTGGGAGTAAACAAACACGGCTCACTTGATATTAAATAAAAGACAAAACTTTTATTCAGGTACAAACTAATGAGTGCTTTTGTGCCTCCTGGCACTTCTTCAGACAATACAAACACTGCAAAAATCTCAATAAAAAGGGGTTGCCTCACCCACATTATTTCACAGCAACCAACCATATATCTGCAGCAGGTGAATTTTAATTGCTACAGATATATGGTTGGTTGCTGTGAAATAATGTGGGTGAGGCAACCCGTTTTTATTGAGATTTTTGCAGTGTTTGTATTGTCTGAAGAAGTGCCACGAGGCACGAAAGCGCTCAGTAGTTTGTACCTGAATAAAATTTTTGTCTATTTAATATCAAGAGAGCCGTGTTTGTTTACTTCCAGTTTGGACTTTTGTCCCCTAGATAATTGTCAACTGTGCCTCCTATAGGGAGTTTGCATGTTTCACTATATTCAAGTGAGCTTTCTATAGAGTGTCCAGTTTCTTCCTCCACTATAATGATATGTTAATAGTTTGATGGTACATTGTCTCTAGGCATGTGTTTAGGTGTGGATGTGTGTTCTTTTGATGGTCTGGCATCTCATCAACAGTGGATTATAATTGGGGCAATATGGGCAGCTGCCTGGAGCTCATAGTTCCAGGGAGGATCATGGCGAGCTGCTGAATATGCTGCCCATCTATGATGAAAAGATGGCATCTATCTAAAATGGAAACAAAACACTGTGAGATGTCTGAAGACAGACCAAGCACTTTTAAAGGGATGAAAGTGCTCAGTCCTTCTTTGGGTGTCCCATAGTGTTTTGTTTTGTAGTTTTACTTTTGTTCTGTACAATGGGTGGCTGGAGAGCAATGAGAGCCACATGCGATAATCACTTATATCACATGCAGCATCAGAAGGAAAAAAGAAGTGATTGTTTGAGTGTGTGTTTTTAACAGAAATAGAGGGAGATGATTCTGGGCTGGTTTTATGAATGTAGTTGCAGACAAAACAGCAACTCAAAATAAGGTCCCAGTCTTTCAACAAAGGTCATTTGATTCATTCTTCTATCGTAAATACTGCATGTTTGAAGCTACAGGAAAGACCTCACTCTCTTATCCCTTAATGAAGGATCTTGACTTCTTAACTTCATTTCTCAAGGGTTCTAGGCAAAGCCAAAAATGATGGAGGGGGAATAAATGGCCCAAATCAGAGGCAATTTTAAAATATTACTCTAATTCAGAAAATATGAACGTTTCAAACATCCAACCCTGAGATTTTCAAACTAAGTAGTAATTCAGAGCATTTACACTCCAAGTATATGTAAATAAGATTTTGTGTGTTTTTTATGACTTAGCATGCACTGTATGAAAAAGAAAGCTTAACAAAAAAAGAAAATCAGATGACTATATTTAACCTATCAAATCAAATCAAATTGTGTTAGAATGAAATTAAAAATAGTAATAAATACTTACACTGCTGCATGGACATTCATATTGTGCAGAACATCCAGATAAGATAAGATGTAAAATACATATCTTTTTCAGCTTTTGAAAATAGCGGTCCTTTTAATTTACTTGTTCGGAGTCATTCTTCATGGAGTGTGTGGATTCTTTTGAAGTTTCTTAAATAATTCCTTTAAGACTTATTTTTCTTCAGGACTTCAACTGCCAAGTTATTAATCTTTCAGCATCCAAAAAAGCAAATTGGAGAAGGAGCCCATGGATTTAAGCAAGCCCAAGGCCCAAGATATAACAAATATTCAAATGCATCTCATCCAAGGTTGTGCCCTACATTTCTCTCAATCCTTTGTGAAATAGCCCCATCCCCATTGTCATGAAATGGCTGACAGCAGGTATTGAAAGCAGGTGGCTGCACAAAATGTTGGAAAATGAAGAGATCAGTGGTTACAACCTTAAAGTGATAGGCTCAAGTATTACATTTCTCAGAGAAATAGAGAAATAGATAGGGCTTTGAAATGAAAGCCTTCCGTCAAAGTTGCTTCCCTCATTACTAACAGGCAAGTTCTGAAAAATCATTTCAAGCAACAAAGCACTGTCTTTGTGTTTTTGCTGGCTGTTCTCTAAAATTTGCAAGCAATCCTTTTTTCAGTACACTATACAGAAAATAACTAATATGCATAACTCTGTGGCTTGGACAGATGACATTAACCAAACTACAAACGGCATTTTAAGAAAACAAACCCCAAATGAAAGGAGATATTCTTTGTATTACTTGTCACTACATATGGAAAAAATGCCTCAAACCCATTTCAGTCAATGGTTAAGTCTCATTTGTGATCATGTTAATGTATTTTTTATAAGGGGCAGACAGGCCATATCAAAAGTTTTCTCTTACTACCATTAAATACAAAAATGTAGATTATTCCTATAATCTTTCTTTCTGTTTCAGTTCAAGTTAATTTCCAGAAGCCTTATTTATCTTTTTTCATTCTGAATTGAAATGTTAGCCAAGCTTTCATAATAAATGAGGAATGTGTTTAACCTTTTTGCCTTCTCAGATAAATAATATATGAGTTGAATCTGTGTTTGGGTTTTGCATACCTTCTATTTATATACCCTTATTAGGCCAGCAATGATGTTACAAGTTAATTAAGACCTGGCAGTGCATGCAGCACACATATTGTCTGTTTTTACAAGCAAGCAGATGCAAAATGGATAAAATCAAAATCCTGAAGCAAAACCCAGGAGCTGTGCTGGTTATGTAATGCATAATAGTCAACAGTCACTGAAAAAATCAGATATTACTCTATAACTAAGCAATTAATAATGCTCTTAGTCATATAATAAAACTCAAATGTTGCTTAGCACCATTGTGTTAGCAAAATCTTTCATCGCCTGAGAACCACAGGAGCTGTAAAATTCATGAAGATAACCAACAATTCAATATTCACTGCAGTTACTAACATAATAAACTTTCTTAAGAACTCCACAACACCACTATATAAATTTAACACTGGCTGCATCTCTGTGGAATCTCATGCCAGAATATCAAATGACTGAAAGGATTCACAGATGGGAGCTATACTACAAATACTATCAGTGAAACAGTAGGAGCTTCTTATGTCTTTGTTTGAACACAGGGCTATACATCTCATCCCTTCTTACAAACACACACACACACACACACACACACACACACACACACACACACACACACACACACACACACACACACACACACACACACACAGTTCACTCCTCCTTATCAACTCTAACAACTCTGGGCTTAAGACAACATCCTCATTGTAGTGGGATACACTCCTTTAGGAGATGGACATGAAGTGAGATAACTCTTATTAATTCTTTCCTGTCAAGATTTATATCTATTGTCGCTATTAACTTATTTGCTTTTTGTAATCTAGATTAGTCCCAATATATTTAGAGCTTGTTTTCAGAAGAGACCTGTGGTGATACTTATACTGATTTTAGGCAATTTGGTCAACATACTGAAGCAATTCAATTATTCTACTTGTGCAGAGTGCTAATGGACTGCTGTCGTGGCACAGATGTGAAAAGCACTGAATGTGGCAGTGCCTCTAATGGCCGACAGAGACGTACAAATGTTCTGGATGGGAATGCTGGCATGGTGAATTAAAAAAATGGATTACTGAGACAGCAAATGCTCAATTTATATAACCTAAATCCTGAGCAGGTAAACAAACCTAGGTATGAAGACTCCCATGGAGGTGATATGGTCATTATTTGGCAAGTATTTGGCTCTGGCAGGACTACAGTTGTCAGTGACTATTCGGCTTCTTATAGTTTCATCCCCACAGTTTGAGATGGCATTAGTTTTGAAGTTAAATAATGATTTCATATTGCATTTTAAATGTTTATTGCTCATTTACAATGTGCAACATCTGATAATGTGGCAAGTAAGTTCATATGCAGTTATAGAGGTGCAGTTGTTATTGATACTTGTTCACAGTTTATGCTGTTTCAACAATAAAATAGTGTTCATTAAAAATACTTGATATGATGGGCATACCTGAGTTAAGTTCAGTTTCAAAAGAGAGGTCAAGGGCAACTCTAATGGAAAGTGTTGATCATGAAGTAACAACAGAAGCTGAATGAAGAGTAGATACAGAATATGGAAGCAGTGGAATCATAGCGTTAAGTGAGAAAGGAAGCAGTGTTCCATATTAAAGTTATGAAATGTTGGTGTGGAATGAATAAAGGAAAGGTGTTTATGTGCAAGAGGTGGCAGCAAGGAGGGGGGAGTCTGAGTGGCAAACTTCAGACATGAAAAGAACATATGTGGTGCATTTAAAGTAAATTGGGAAGAGACAGGAGTCCGCATATACATACTTGTGAGGTAAGATGTTTGCATACTGAGGATATACAAGCACTAATTCATAGTAGAACAGAACTGATATACAATATTTTTTTAAATGAAGTAAAACTGAACTAATTATATGGAAAAGAAGGTAAAAAGACTGAGACGTTGAATTCGTTTATTTTTGATAATAAAGCATGAAAATTAGAAGGACATGTCTGTTTACTAGACGTGAGGTAGTGAATCCTTTGATCATCTTATATGAATTAAAAGTATGGCAATGTAATGACTATGATAAAAAAATAGATCAAAGATAATCTTGGATTAAGAGAGGGGATGGGCAACAGACTTTATGTTAAAGGTTGAAAATGGAAGGGTAGAACATTTTCTTATAATAATTTGGACTCTGGCTTATATAGAAAATATATTGAATCTTCTTCATCCAAAATAATATAATATTTGTGATAAGAAAGGCCATATTAGTAAAGTATGTAGAGATACAATTATATAAAATGAACTAGAGCATGAGGCAGAGAAAGGTTTAAATGCTGAAATGTACTGAGGAAAGTCTCAGACCTACTTGTCAAGCTGCCCACATTTTATTGGAAAATGTTAATAAAACCACTGATACACATTTAAGAAAGTTCCAGGAACTAAACAGAAAAGCACAGAAAGCATGAGGGTATCGCATGTATACAATAAAATAAGGATTAAGAACAGAAGGAAATGAAATTAGATAAATGTTTACAAAATAGTATTGATGTTTTGCCAATTAAAATGATTTGGGGGAGAATATGATACAGACTTTTTATCAGTCTTGTTCAAGCACTGTTTGTTTTTATTTAATATAAGATTATATATTACATTTGATTCTGTACTGGAAAAAGTAATATAATAATCTGGTTAAATGACATAAAGGGAGGGAGCCCTGACTACATCCCAGATTTTGTGAGTTTGATTAGCAGGTCAGACTCTGGAGGAGCTGATTAGGATGGAGCAGGAGGATGACAACCACTGGCTCCCCCATTCTAGAAAGGACAATGATGTTTCTACATATAAACTAGTAACCTCCACCCCCTGCGATTGTGTTGTGTTATTGTGATACAGAGATAGTCAGGGAATCTGGCATACTAGAGGTAACAGGGACTAACTGCTGGTGATATGTGTGATATCAATCAAGCCACTACATAGGTTAATACTAGGTTAACTGCCCTTATGGGCCATTTTAAGCCTAGCCAGTTACCCGATGTCAGAAGCAAGCCCTGCACCTTGTGTTTCAAAGGTAAGCACCTTAACCATTACACTAACCTCCCACCCACACAACAAATGGAAAAAATTAAAATGCTTTAATTAGGAACTAAGGCATGAAAGCGACATTAAAGCAATAGCATATATGACCAAATCAATAAATGAAACTATGATTTTAAAATACACAAAACTTTCTTATCATCAGGAAATCTGAGACCATTATTTAAATACTACATTAAATTTACTAATGAAATAATTGTCTTATACTATCAAAATGAATGAAAATCCCACTCAAAAGTGAAACATCATGCTGCTTATTAACATGTCATCTCACTTCCTTCATTTGAATATTAACATGGCATTTCTAACCAATCCATGACCTGTTACTGTGTGAGGTAAACTCTGGTTATGCCAGCTATTGATATCAATGCTTTTCCAATGAAATCTAGTCATCTGACTTGAGATTGCCAGTGGGAGCAGTTGAGCTGATTTTCAGATACAGTTTACTTTTTTAGCTATGGAAATGATTAAAAAATACTAGAAAGACTCCAGGCATATCGGTGGGAAGGGGTAACACTGCACACCACCTATAGTAATTACTGATGTAGTTTTATTTTTACATTATTTAACTTTAGTCAGAAATGGTGAATGGAATGGGTACACCATAACAAGTATCTAGTCTTGCTCATGACAGGACATCAGAATGACATTTCTCCAACATTAGTGGAAGTAAAACTTCAGAACATGTTTATTTTATCTGTGATATAGTAAAGAGGAAGTAGATAGCAGGTAAAAACCAAATGGTCCCAACTTCATCAGTGTTATGCTGTCATGATTATGAATGGCCAGGCAGAAGTATAGCATGTGTACCACAAAAGAAAGCTGAAATACATTACTGCAGCAATTATTTCTTTCATTCTGATTACAGTCAAATATCCTGGATAAAACATCAAAATGAGAAGGAGGTTGGGAGACGCTGCACAACTGCAAAATGGCAGAACTTGATCACTATTTTACGATCATCAATATGACTTCCTAAGGAAGAACTGGTTATGTGCATGAGGGCAGCAGTCTGAAATACATTACTGTGGGGGAAAAATGAGTGTAAAAAGCAAGGAGCAGCTATGTGATCATTGCTTAAATTAATCAGAATGAATTCTCAGAAAGAAGCAGGACTTAAGACCAAGAGCAG
The DNA here is from genome assembly GCF_019279795.1 of Protopterus annectens. Lineage (NCBI taxonomy): Eukaryota > Metazoa > Chordata > Ceratodontiformes > Protopteridae > Protopterus > Protopterus annectens. Next base: position 351,020,099 of record NC_056734.1, on the reverse strand, counting down.
AGTGTTGTAATACATTACTTTGCCCATTATTTCTTTCAATTTTATTGCAACCAAACATCAGAAGTGTACACATTCAGACACTGGCTACATTTGGGTGAGAGATGGTGGCTGCACTTGGTTAAGAGGTAGAGTGGCAGGCTTTATGTGAAGGTATGGGTCATTGCACCTGCTTTCTTACTGTAAAAACAATCATCAGTATGACTTATCGTGGAGAGGGATGTGTTTGAAAGCAACAGGCTGAAATACGTTACTATGGCCATTGTTTCTTTCACTCTGATCACAGCCAAATATCAGAGGTTAACACAATTAAAAAGTGCTGACTTTTGGGTAAGGGCTGTTTGTACCCAAAAATGACTCACCATTGTTTTCACAATATTGCAGTTAAACAGAGTTTGATCTCATCCACAAACCTTGTCAGCCAGAGATCCTTTGTGTTTGTCTTTATTTCTGAGAAGTACAGGCCAAACAGGAGAGCTCCCAGTAATGAGCCTTGTGAGACCCCACTGGTGACTGGTCTTTTTCTGGAGGTATTTTTCCCTATACTGATCTTTTGAGCCCTATATGTATGCCAATTGGAAATCCATTGGGTGACATAAGGGTTTACCCCAGATGGGTAAGTTTCTCCACTATGCCTGAATGAATTATTGTGTCAAAAGCCTTGGCCAGATGTAGGTAAGTGTTATACATTGTCTTGCCTTTGTCCATTGCTTTGGTGACATTTTCAAAGAAGATTACTAGATAAGTAAGACCACCTTTGACAAACCTAAATAGGGATAAGTCCAGCATTTGTAGGTTCCCTATGTCTTTATATATTAATTCCATGATGAGTCTTTTCATGACCTTATAAACAAGGGTCCCTTCTCACCTTCAAGGACATGCTGTGAATGCTGCCATCTGTGATTTGGCATTGCAAGGTGCATATACCTTATCCTTTATAGCATAGTGAACAACCAGAGGCATAGAAACCAGACTACCTTCTTGCCCTTATAACAAGCAATCCTCCCCCTTCCATCATCAGCTACCTTAGTCTTCTGACTGCTAAGTGTATCAGAACTTTATCTTACTGCATCATGGAAATGACCTAAGATTTGCATATTTGTTTTTTTTTTTTAGTTTACTGAAAAGTCTGAGAAAAGACTTGTCAGCAAGTGTGATGCTTTAAAGTACAACTTACAGTTCTTTTTCCACCATTGTAAACAGAGAGATTAGATGTTAATCCATTAGGATGTTTTTTTTATTTTTGTTTGCCTTTTCCAATTTCCTTTACCATATATTAAGGCCTGGAAAAAAAAACATGGGCTTATTTAGCTATTCTCCCACTTCTACTTAGAGCCACAAAATAATTTTGATGGCCCATTATCTAAAGCCTCTGAGTGCTGGAAAGGAGATTGTTAAGGACTACTCTCTGGCTTGATGCCAAACTGCAACTATTGATACATTGCTGTTGAAGCAATTGAGAAAAATGGTGCTGTCTCTGTTGTGGATCATACAACAGAGGTGGCATTAATGAGTACAGCTGCATATTTCCTTTTATTGATCAACAGCCCCAAGGACAAGTGATATCATCCATGTTTTCTTCTTGGTCAGTGTACCCAGCAAACCCTCAGTGGTTCTTGTTGTAGGAATAGAAATCACTAACATGTTGTTAGAAGGGCAGCTTCCCGACAGGTATTCAGTCCCTTTTACCCTTACTTCTCTCATATCAAATGGCACTCTTTATCATTTATAAGCCCATGTTGACAATGCTACATAAATCAGTTGCAATCCACCCTGATTACAGAATTCCAGTATTAACATCTTCTTCCCATGCTACCCCAGATGATACTTTTAATCTGTATTCATCATGTAATGACAGCACAGATATGTTCCACCACCACATCTTCTATGTGCATCCAATGATGCATCTTCATGGAACAAACAGGGCAGCACATTCAGTCTTTGAAAATCAGCCATCATGTAAATTTTTAATAGTGGGTCATAGTACCATGTCTTCTTACACAAGGATATCAGTACTCAGTGTTGCCATGAAGGACAAAAACAATGCAGATCAACTAAATACTGTGGGACTAAGCATGACTTCTCTCTAAAAATGATGTTTTTTTTCTAACTCTTAGTGTGCTATTAAAGATGAATAAAAAAAGGCATCTAACATATAAAAAAGTCTTTGGTCTTGGATAGTGAGCTTTATTTTATGCACTGATACATAAAGTAGCATTTTATACTGAACAACTTAGTATAATTTATTTTAGTTATTTAACATTTGAGAAATGGATAAGTGGGCTGGTCTGTGTACCCTTTTCAGCCATGATGAAGGCCACGTGTGTGCGTGCGTGTGTGCATGCATCTAGAAATATAGGTGTGTGTGTGTGTGTGTGTGTGTGTGTGTGTGTGTGTGTGTGTGTGTGTGTGTGTGTGTGTGTGTCTGTGAGAGAGGGAGTGTGTGCATGTATATAATGAATAAGCACTAGTGAGTTTGACTGAAACATCAATCATTTATCGCAACTTAATTTCATTGAAAAACATAATTGCAAACCAATATTTGACATCTGTGATTATCAAAAGTAAAACAAAAAAACAACTTTTATGTGGGGGGTTCACCTCCACCCCACCCACAGTAATTAAATATACACACATCTGGGTTGCACAAACTCGAAGAAAGGGGAACACTCTTACATTATGTAACAGTCAAGCTAATGAAATTCGACTGTTACATAAATTTACCACCGATGAAAAACACCCGCATTTCAGCACATGATGTTTGTATGTGTATAATGAATAAATATATATATATATATATATATATATATATATATAAAATAGTTTACCATGAAAAGGGCAATCAGACTTTGTTCGAGTTCCATAAGTCCGAACGCCCAATTCGACATTTGTAAATAACGAAAAAAAATGTTGAAATATACAACAGGAATGGTAGTGTGCATTCGCTGTTGTGAATTTCATCATTTTGAATGCAGATTGCCAAACATTTTGTTAATATAGAGTATATTTTAGAGCATTTATTATAACTGTAATTGCCTTAATATTGCTACAACTCAAGTGCTCTAGGTTGCACTGCATCTAAAGTGTTTGTGTGTTTTAGATGCTTTTCTGTATATATAGACTTCTCTGTATATGTAGACTAGCTACTTATTCTGCTGTATTACTGCCACTTAAATTGTTTTTCAGTTGTGCACTTGCCTTGCTTTATTTAAAAAGTTTTAAATTGTTAATTTTGTAGAGTTTTAATTGCATTTACTGTTTAGTACTACACACTCAAGTGGGTTAGACTTTTTTGTGTTTATTTACTGTATTATTGCATTGTTTAGCCTGTTTCAACAAAAAAATATATACTATCTTGTTTGCTCGTTTCCCACCTTTTCTATCCAGTCCATATCCCAGGCCTTGCTTGTCTCAGGACTTTATTTTCTGTGCTCAGAGCTATCCAGACCTTGCTGTGGCAGAGGGAAGTCCTACTGCCTACCAGTGGGACTGGTGAGCATTGTACTGCCTATCTAACGCTAGAGGAGTGGTTTCCAGCTCTGAAATTGTAATTTTATTAGCCTTTTTGGGCTGATTTCTTTCCCTTTCAACTTTCTGGCTTAAAATGCATGTGTTTGCACATTTTTCACATCATGCAGCACTACGAGGCTACAGTTAAACTATTCCAGGTGCCAGAAAGTCTGCTCTTCAAATTTTCCCTAAAAACTAGCTGGTTTCTCAGTAGTAGCACTAAAATCTGAACCCCTGTGACCAGCACTTGCTCTAGAACCTGCTATAAAGCACTAGGAAGCCTGAAACTGACACAAGCACTCAGCTCTCCTTGTCAATAAGGAGAAATTAATCATAGGCACTAAACAGCCTACAGTTGCAAAGTACCTTGCAAAGGTAAGGGAAAACAGCTCTTAAACCTTACAAAAAAGCACATAAACAGGCATGCCCAAGGGTCAGCTTCCGGTGGTTTTTCCTGTCTACCTGGTGAATCTGGGCATACTGGGGCAATGCAGCAACTGTCTCATGTACACAGACAATCCTTTCCTCCTACCACCCAACACTACAGCCTGTGAGAGATGCACTTACATAGCCAAACTGGAAGCAAAGCTCTCTCCGGTCTAGACTGTGCTAGACAGTCAAGAGGAGAAGGCTAACACCTGCATTACACCTCTAGCAACTCATAGCCCTTCAAAACCCACACCATCAACTCCCACACATAGCAACACTAAACCCACATATGCGGAGTCCCTTAACATTAACCTGCCCAAGCAACAAGGACCTCTGAAGTCAAAACGCAAACAAACACCAGTCACAACCAAAGTGACACATAGCTCACAACACCAGTGTGCCACCCAACAACAGCCCCTAAGGCAAGACAATGTACCCAACACCTTAGACATAGGTGACTCTATAGTCAGTCACACTGATGTCCCACTCACCAGGCTGAACAAGGAGAAAATTACAGTCAGCTGCCTGTCGGGTGCCAGGATCCGCCATATAACGCATGCACTCAAGTCACTCCACAACAAGTACAAATACGACTCTGTCATTATCCATGCTGAAGTAAATGACTTGAGACGTACTTCCCTGGGCTACATGAAAAGAGACATGGAAGAGCTCTTGGATCATGTGACCCAGGCAGGTATGACCCTAGCCCTGAGTAGCATCCTGCTTTTGCCCAGAATGATACCACAGTATAAAGACAAAATGATTGACTTCAACAATTGGCTAAGCTTCTGGTGTCATTCAAAGGGGACCCAGTATTTGTCTGCCTGGGAAGACATGATCGACAAACCACGATGCTTTGCCAGAGATGGCCTGCACCTGTCACCCCTGGGATTCAGGTTACTGGCTAAAGCTTTTGCCACCCCTATAGTGCCTTTGTTAGGCAAGGTTCAAAGGATAAAACCACCACCATAACAGATACAAGCACGCAAAATCTGAAGGTAATGCTACTCAATACTAGAAGTCTAAACCTCAAAATGCACTCTCTCAAGGCACTCCTAAAAATGGAGAACATGGATATCTGTGCAGTGACTGTGACCTGGTTCAAGGCTCCAGAGAGCACCCCTGCAATACCAGGCTACAATTCTTACCACACTTTTCGGCCACAAAACCAAGACCGAAACACTAAAGGTGGAGGAGTGTCCATATTCACCAAGGATATTCACACCTCCAGGATGGTTGCCCAACACAATGCACCTGAAATTCTCCATGTGCAACTAACACTAGGTAAGACTGCAATCCAAATTGTAGCCTGCTACAGATCCCCCACCATACCCCAAGATTCTCACTACACCTTCCTAAACATACTGGAAAATATTATGATACAACCAAGCACCCTAATACTAGGTGATTTCAACTACCCTGCCATTAATTGGGAAATCTACTCGGGTACCAACTCCTTTTCCCAGCGGTTCTTGGAATTCATAAATTCCAACGCCCTGGATCAACTAATCCATTGTCCCACCAGGGGCTCCAATATCCTAGACCTGGTCATTACCAACATGGGAGATAGATGCTCCACACCAGTGGTCACCCCCTCATTGGTCAGGTCTGACCATAAGCAAATCACCCTTGACATCCACATCCCACCCCCTCCCCCCAGTAAGGAAATCTCCTTAAAAAACTTCTCCAAAGCCAACTTCATGCTACTGAAGTCAGAAGTGACAAACTTCACAACATCCACGCAGACGGGATCTGGAAGTTCGACTGCAGAATCCTACACTAAGGCACTGTACGAGCACATCCACTCGTGCATGAATCGTGCCATCCCAAATAGAACCAAGATGCTCTTCTCCAAAAAAAGGAAGCCAATCTGGTGGTCCCCTGCTATAAACAAACTATACAACAGAAGGAAGAAACTGTTGCAGAAAAGAGGAAAATCCCAGGATGCAAAAAACTCCCTCACCAGACTCAGTAAGAAGCTGAGATCCCTCATAAAATCCTCAAAAGCTAGTTATGAAAATAAAATTGCCAAAGACAACCACAAGGCATTCTATAGTTATGTCAAGAATCTAAATGGCAATGCTCAGATCTGCTCTGAGCTACAACAGAATGGCATTAAATATACTGATCCCAAGGATATTGCCAATATCCTGGCAGACCGATTTAGTGCCAACTTCACTCCCCTCTCACCCCCTAAAGGGCCCATCTCAATACCAAAAGATTGCCAAATTCTGATAATCACAGCCACACAGGTAGAAACAGCACTCTCCAAAGCTAAGAATACAGCATCCATGGGACCAGATGACATCCCAGGCTGTGTACTACATGAACTACAAAATGATCTGGCACCTCACCTAAGTGTCATGTTTAATCCTAGCCTCACCTCAGGCTTCGTGCCCCTGAGTGGCGCACAGCTACAGTTATCCCACTCCACAAGGGAGGATCCACCTTATATCCCAGGAACTACTGTCCCATCAGTCTGACAAGCCTGATCTGCAAGGGCATGGAACGCATTATCATGGAACTTATAAACAAAGACATTGGCAACTTCCAGACACTGGACCCCACCCAGTTTGTGTTTGTTAAGGGCCGATCTTATCTCCTGAATCTGATTGACTTCTTTGAATGGGTCTCCAGAGCTGTGGACGAGGGTAAAGAGGTCCACACAGCCTATCTGGACCTCACCAAGGCCTTCAACACCATCCCCCACTCTGGAATCATAGATAAATTTACTAAGCTGGGCATAAATCCCTACATCACTCAATGGGTTGCAAACTGGCTTACTGACAGAACCCAGACTGTAAAAGTAGCCAACTCCAAATCCAGTTCCAGACAAGTGACAAGTGGAGTACCTCAGGGTTCAGTCCTGGGACCACACTTGTTTGGCATCTACTTCTCTGAAGTACAGGCCAACACTATGGGACTCTGGCTAACAAAGATGACTGCAAACTGGGAGCCATCATTGAATCCCCAAATTATGTGGATATTCTACAAAAGGGCCTTACAGAAACAGATGCCTGGTGCCAGAGCCATGGGCTCAAGCTTAACACCAAGAAATGTATAGTCATCCCCTTTGCAAAAAAACATGTACCCATGAACTACCACATAGGTGACAGGACAGTAAACATCGAAAGTGTGATGAGAGACTTAGGGACACAAGTGGACAGTGGCCTCACTTTCGATAACCACATCGCCACAACAGTCAGGAAATCCTTCTACATGGCACACCTCATCACTAAGGGCTTTTCATCCAGAAAAAAGGAGGTCATTGTCCCACTGTACTCATCCCTCATTAGACCCATTATAGAGTATAATACCCCATTTGGTATGTACCTCACAAGACATCTGCAACAGCTGGAAAGGCCACAGAAATACCTCACTAAAAGAATCACAAGCCTAAAGAAGATGCCATATGCTGACCGTCTAAAAAAACTCCAGCTATACTATGTGGCATGTCGTCTACTCAGAGGCAATCTCTGCTTAACATACAAAGCCATGTCAAACCCTGAGCTGTTGGACATGCTCCACTTAAAGAAATCCCAATCCCTCAGAGCCACATGCTCCAGGGATCTAAACCTTATTATCGCAATGAACAAAACATGCTGGAGGGATAGGTTCCTGACCCAGTGACTCCCCATACTCTGGAATAGACTGCCCATACATTTCAAGCAAAGCACCTCATTTGCCCTCTTCAAAAGGAACCTTGATGATTGGATGGGAGATAGGAAATTCACCCCTGGGATCATGTCAGTCACCCTGCTAGACAGGGGCCCAGAGAAGTAAATATTATGGGAAAAAATTTCCAAGGAATTGTTATGGCTAGGCTTGCATAGTCCTTAGGGCTGATAGCCTAGTACCAAACTATGAACCTATGAACTATATTGGAGATAGGGTAATGTACCCTTTGACTCACTATAGTGTGATCTCGGAGTTTGTATATATAAATAGCAGGGGGTGTGGAGGGTGCAGGGGGGGCTTGCCGCACTGCAAAAACGTTCTTTGCTGTTGACTGAAGTGTGGTATTTTCAAACAATTTGACATTTCTGAGATGTCGACTCTTTTTTAAATGCCTTCTTTGGTCATATTTTTGTTCGATGGTTTGATTTCCAATCTTCTGCTTTGGAAATATGATAACTTGCCCAATGTCAATGCAAGATTATGATAGCAAACCTATATATAGATTTATATGTATATATACTGTGTGTGTGTGTATGTGTGTGTGTGTGTGTGTGTGTGTGTGTGTGTGTGTGTGTGTGTGTGTGTGTGTGTGTGTGTGTGTGTGTGTGTGTGTGTGTGTGTGTCTGTGTGTATATATACAAGTGGTGTCCCGCAAGGCTCAGTCCTGGGACCCCTACTGTTCGGCATATACTTCTCAGAAGTACAGGCAAACACAGGAGGACTATGGCTAACCAAGTTTGCCGATGACTGCAAACTGGGAGCCATAATTGACTTTCCAGCTGACATGACCATCCTCCAAAAGGGCCTTACTGAGACGGACACCTGGTGTCAAAGTCATGGCCTCAAGCTAAATGCCAAAAAATGCATAGTCATCCCATTTGGGAAAAACAAAACACCCACGAATTAAAACATAGGTGGCAGCCCCCTTAATACAGAAGAGGTAATAAGAGATCTGGGGACCCAGGTAGATAGTAATCTCTCCTTTGACAATCATATTGCCAAAGTAGTTAGGAAATCCTTCTATGTGGCCCATCTAAGTACTAAAGGGTTTGCATCTAGAAATAAAGAGGTTATAGTGCCCCTCTACTCGTCACTCATTAGACCCATCATAGAGTACAATGCCCCATTTGAGATGTACCTCACAAGACACTTCCAACAGCTGGAAAGACCACAAAAGTACCTCACCAAGAGGATTACTGGTCTCAAACATATGTCCTATGGTGCTTGACTGAAAAAACTCCAGCTGTACTCAGTGGCATATGGCTTACTCAGAGGTGATCTCTGCCTGACTTACAAAGCCATGTCCAACTCAGAATTGATGGACATGCTCCACCTAAAGAAATCCAAGTCACTGCAAGCCACACACTCTAGTGAGCTAAACCTCTCCACAACAATAAATAGAACATGCTGGAGGGATAGATTCCTGTCACAGAGACTCCCCATGCTTTGGAACAATATTCCAAATTTCATCAGGCAGAGCCCCTCACTAACACTCTTCAAGAGAAACATTGATGAGTGGATGGTTAACAGAAAATACACCCCTGGGATCACTTCATTGGCTCTGCTTGACAGAGGATCAGTTAATTAATCAATGGGGCGGCAAAAGCCGACACACTCTGGCTAGGCGTATAAATGCCCTTGGGCAGATAGCCTAGTACCTACCTATGAACCTATGAACCTATGTATATATACCGTATGTATATATATATATATATATATATATATATATATATATATATATATATATATATATATATATATATTTATACTTAAAATACATCAATCTCCAAAATGCCAATGTCTATTTTCTCGACAGATTTTGGTCGACAAAACAAATGTTCAAAGGGAGTGTGAAACTGACAATACCACCGAACAGCCAGAGAGCTTGTTGTTGTAGATCATGGCACAGTGAGGATAAGGGAATACCCCCCCCCCCACAATAGTGCGATCCCAAGTTAGAATATATAAGTAGTGGGGGTGTAACTGGCACAGCCCCAAACATTGTGGGTGTAGGGGGGCTTGCCCCCCTGCAGACATGTGTTTTTTTTTTTTCCTGTTCAGTCATCTGTTTTTTCTCGAAAGTGCATTTTTGGAGAAATGAACTTTCACGAAAACCGAGTCGCGAAGTTGCTTTTTGGAGAACCCTAATGTGGGTCAAAGTAGACCTATATATACACACTGAGCAGAGTGGATAAGTTGTTGACCACAGCTGTTAGCTGAGATATATAAGTATCCTGTTTTTTTTTTTGATTATTCATACAGATTATTGCTTTTAACAATTAATATATAGCACTTTTATTGTCTGCTTTTTAGTCTTCAAGTGTATTTTATTGCTATTAACTAATCTGCACAAGTAACTGATTTGTCTGCAGTTAAAAGCATTCTGTATCTTTGCAAATCTTTATCTGTTTGTGCTTTCTCTAGTGCTACTGTCTGTAGGCTATTGTCTCCACCCTCCCTCCCAGTTGGTGTCTTGCTCTTATACTTGGCTGTGCAGTTGCCCGCCCCCTACTGTAAATCTGATCTGTGACACTCCTCCCAGTCTAGTGTCATTAGCTCATTGCCTTAATATTGCTACAACTCAAGTGCTCTAGGTTGCACTGCATTTGAAGTGTGTGTGTGTTTTAGCTGCTTTTCTGTATATATAGACTTCTCTGTTTCTTTAACTAAATAAGCTCTGCAAAGTTGTTTTATTGCATTCCTGCCTGTATTTCTGAGTTTTTTTTGCACTTTTAAAGTTTGTTTTTGCTTAGTTTAACTGGTAGGCTACACACTCAAGTGCCCTAGCTGAATTAAAGCATTTACTGTGTTTCTGTACCTAATTTCTGCTACTTTGTAAAAAAAAATCATTGTTTCCCGCCTTTACTGAACTAGAATAGTCCAGTCTTCAGGTATTGCTGATCTCTGGCTGTGTCATAATTCCTGTGTTGCCCATATCCTTATTTGGATAGGAGGAAGTTTCTTTGTTCACCAGTGAGAGTGGGGAGCACTCGGCAGCCTATCTGTCCCTTGAGGAGTGGTTCCAGCCCAGTGACCTGTAGCTTATTGGCCGTTTTGGGCCATTTCCTATCTCTTTCTAACCCCCTGTTTTAAAGCCAGCTTTAGCGCGCTTTTGCGCTTGTAATTTAAAGTTTGTCCTGTTTGTTGCATTTACCTGTTGAGGCTACACACTCAAGTGCGCTAGCCTGTGTTACATATTTATTGCATTTTTCTGCTGTTTGTTGCAAAAAAGAAAAAAAAAATTATCCTTGTTTCCCATCTTTCCTGACCTAGAGTAGTCCAAATACAGGCTTTGCTGTATTCTGGACTTTTGGAAAGTTCCTGTGTTGCCCATTTCCTTTCTTGGATAAAGGGAGGCTTCTTTGTTCACCAGTGGCAGTGGGGAGCTTGGAGCAGCCTATCTATCCCTGGAGGAGTGTTCCCAGCACAAGAATCTGGTAGTCTATTGGCCGTTTTGGGTCAATTTCTAGCTCTTTCAAGTCCCCCTGTATAAAACCCGCTTTAGCACGGCTTTTCTCGATTTTGCGCATAGCGCAGCATCGGGCAGCGCCGCTTAATTGGGTTTAAACCATTCTCGGCTCCACAAAGTCTGCTCTTCACTTTTTCCCTTAGAACTGATCTAGTTCTCATAATAAACACCCTATTCCCACTCTAAAGCCTGGCACTTGTTCACTAAAGCAATTAAATAAGTCAGCACTAAACAATTAAAAGCACTACACCCTCACAAACTCCCCTTGAGTACTTTGTTCCCCATTGGCCCTTTTTTCAATTATAAAGGAATTCCCAATACTATTCTAGCATGTCGAAAGGTCAGTTGTCAATCTCCTCTCCGGTCCAGCTGGTGAATCTGGGAATCTTGAGGCAATGTTACAACTGCCTCATGTACACAGACAACCCTCTCCTCCTCCCAACAAATTCCAACACATGTGAGAGATGCAACCATATAGCCAAACTGGAGGCTAAGCTCTCTCAACTCAGTACTGGCGTAACCAGTCAAGAGGAGAAGGAAACCACACTCAGTACAATTCCAGTCTCACATAGACCTACCACGACAGCAAACCAAACACATAAACACACAAAACATACTCGGAGGCTCTAAATAAAAATCTGCCTAAGCAGCAGAGACCACCAAAGCAGACACCCAAGCAACCGCTACCCCAAAACAAAACACGTGCAACACATAGCTCACAAAGCCAGTGTGCCGAACAATCACAGCCCTTAAGGCTAAACAACACACCTGATACACTTGTAATAGGTGACTCTATCGTCAGGCACACTAACGTCCCGCTCACCAGGCTGAACAAGGAGAAGGTCACGGTGAGCTGCCTGTCGGGCGCTAGGATCCGCCACATAACACAAGCACTCCGGTCACTCCAAGGCAAGTACAAATATGACTCAGTCATTGTCCACGCTGGTGTGAATGACCTGAGGCGTACCTCTCTGGACTACATGAAAAGAGACATAGAGGAGCTCTCTGAGCATGTAGCCCAGGCCGGTATGACCCTGACCTTGAGTAGCATCTTACCCTCACCAAGAATGATGCCACAATATGAAGACAAGATGATCAATTTCAACAATTGGCTTAAGTATTGGTGTCATTCAAAGGGGATCCAATGCCTGTCTGCCTGGGATGACATGCTCGACAAGCCACGATGCTTCGCTAGGGACGGCTTGCACCTGTCACCCCTGGGCTTTTGGATATTGGCAAAGGCTCTTGCCACCCCCATAGTGCCTTTTTTAGGCAAGGCTCAAAAGACAAACCCACCTCCATAGGTATCACAAGGGATAAGAAACTAAGAGTAATGCTACTCAATGCCAGAAGTCTAAACCTCAAGATGCACCCACTCTAAACTCTCCTTAGCATGGAGAAAATCGATATCAGTGCAGTAACAGAAACCTGGTTCAAGGCTCCTTAGAGCACCCCAGCACTACCAGGTTATACCTCATACCATGTTTTTCGGCCCCAAAACTTGGACCGAACCACAAAAGGAGGGGGAGTATCAATATTCATCAAAGATACCCACACCTCCAGGTTGGTGGCACAGCATGAAGCATCAGAGACTATCCATGTGCAACTAACAGTGGGTAAAACTGCCTTCTAGTTTATAGCCTGCTACAGACCACCCTCCCAAACCCAGGAACCCCACTCGGCCTTCCTGAGAACACTGGAAAATATGAATGTCTCTCCAAACACCATTATATTGGGTGACTTCAACTACCCTAACATAGACTGGGAGCATTACTCTAGCTCCAACACCCTAGACCAAAGGTTCCAGGAATTTATAAACTCAAATGCTATGGTACAACTTGTTGCCACTCCCACACAAGGGGAAAACATACTGGACCTGATCATCACCAACATGGGGACTCTATGCTCCAGACCAGAAGTGTATCCCTCACTGGTAAGATCAGACCATAAACTAATCTCACTAGATATTCACATCCTGACCCCAGCCCCTGCCCAGAAAACCACAGTAAAAATCTTCTCTAAAGCAAATTTCACACTCCTCAAAACCGAGGTGGAATCCTACAAAGCCCCTGGGCCTGTGGAAAATACGGCCCAGACTGCAGAATCCTTTATAAATGCATTCTATGAACACCTTCAGGAATGCATGGATCATGCAATCCCAAATAAAACCAAGACCCAGTCCTCCTGTCTGGTGGACCCCAGCCATAAACAAACTATACAACAGAAGGCGGAAGCTACTACATGATAGAGCAAAATCCCAAAAAGGGAAGGCATCTCTGATCAGTATTAGCAAAAAACTACAGGCACTCATAAAATCATCTAAGGCCAGCTTCGAGAGAAAAATTGCACAGGACACTAAGGATAATCACAAGGCTTTCTTTAGTTATGTTAGGAACCTGGGTGGGAATTCCCAGATATTCTCAGAATTAGTCTAAAATGACAAAAAATACACCAAACCCACAGACATTGCCAACATCCTAGCTGACAGGTTCAGCACAAACTCCCCCCCTTCCCCACCAAAAAAGCAAATATCTATCCCAGCAGAGTGCTGCCCCCCTGACATCTCAGATGCTCAGGTAAGAGCCGCCCTCTCCAAAGCAAAAAGCACCACATCAATGGGACCAGACAGTGTCCCGGGCTGCGTCCTACATGAACTCCAAGAAGAACTAAACCCAAACATAAAACTACTGTTCAATCTCAGCCTTACTACAGGATATGTACGCAAAGAGTGGCGTACAGCAACAGTGGTCCCTCTCCAGAAAGGTGGTGCCTCAAAGGATCCTGGAAACTATCGCCCCATAAGCTTGACTAGCTTGGTCTGCAAAGTTATGGAAAGGATCATCATGGACCTCATAAATAAATATATTGAGGACCTACAGACACTGGATCCTACCCAGTTCGGCTTTGTTAAGGGCAGATCCTGCCTCTTAAACCTGGTTGATTTCTTTGAAACAGTCACCAAGGCCACTGACGAGGGGAAGGTGGTCCACACAGCCTACCTGGACCTTGCAAAAGCCTTCGATACAATACTCCACTCGGGCATTATAGATAAGCTCACCAGCTTAAATATAAACCCCTATGTCACTAGATGGATTGCAAACTGGCTCAAGGACAGAACCCACATGATTAGAATTGCTGGAGCCATGTCAAACTTCAAACCAGTTACAAGTGGCATCCCACAAGGCTCAGTTCTGGGACCTCTCTTGTTTGGTATATATTTCTCGAAGGTACAGGCTAACATGGAAGGACTGTGGCTGACCAAGTTCGCAGATGACTGCAAACTGGGCGCCATAATAGACTGTCCAGCTGACACAAGCATCCTACAAAAGGGCCTCATAGAAACAGACAACTGGTGCCAGAGCCATGGCCTCAAGCTAAATGCCAAAATGTATATAGTCATCCCCTTTGGCAAAAACAAAGGGCACACAAATTACCACATAGGTGGTAATCCATTAAGTATGGAAGAAGTAATTAGGGACCTGGGGACCCAAGTTGATAGCAATCTCTCATTTGACAACCATGTGGCCAAAGTGGTTAGAAAAACATTTTATATAGCCCACCTAATCATGAAGGGACTCACATCTAGATCAGGGGAGGTCATCGTGCCTCTTTACTCATCCCTCATCAGGCCCATAATTGAGTACAATGCCCCTTTTGGGATTTACCTTACCAGACACCTGCAGCAACTGTAAAGACCCCAAAAGTACCTCACCAAGAGGATCAAAGGGCTCAAACAGATGCCATATGCTGCCTGGTTAAAGAAACTGTAGCTCTACTCAGTGGCATACCGCCTGCTCAGAGGCGATCTGTGCCTGACATATAAAGCCATGTCCAACCCGGAATTAATGGACATGCTGTACCTCAGAAAATCCAAATCCCATCGAGCTACGCACTCGAGAGACTTGAACCTCAGCACTGAAATAAATAGGACATGCTGGAGGGACAGATTCATAACCCAGAGGCTCCCTTCACTCTGGAATAAAATCCCAGTCCAGGTTAGGCAGAGTCCCTCATTGACTCTCTTCAAGAGGAATCTTGATGAGTGGATGGGAGATAGTAGGTTTACCCCGGGTATCACTTCTGTGTCACTGTTAGACAGAGGCACAGTATACTAACCTCAAAAAAGGGCATAGCAAAATTCATTTAAAATGGGTGGCGAAAGCCAAACACACTCTAGCTAGGCTTATAAATGCCCTAGGGCAGATAGCCTAGTATGAACCTATGAACCTATATATATATATATATATATATATATATATATATATATATACATATATATAGAGTAAAAAATATATATATATAAAAACACAAACACACACACAGATATACATATATATATATATATATATATATATATATATATATATATATATATATGTATGTGTGTGTATATATATATATATATATATATATATATATATATATATATATATATATATATATGTATGTATATATAGATAGACAGATAGATAGATGCAGATAGATAGATATAGGTGCATGTGTAGATGCATTTATTAGATTATAGGTTCATAGGTAGGTTTATAGGTAAGTACTAGGCTATCGGCCCTGGGGCCTATATAAGCCTAGCCAAAAAGGTTCCCTGGCTTTCACCACCCAAGAAAATTATTTTCCTGTGCCCCTGTCAAGCAGTGCTGCAGAAGTGATCCCTGGGGTGAGTTTTCTATTTCCCAACCAGTCGTCAAGATTTTTCTTAAAGAGGGCCAATGAAGAGCTTTCCTTGACATGAATGGGTAGTTTGTTCCAGCATATGGGAAGTCTCTGGGACAGGAATCTATCCCTCCAGCATGTTCTGTTTATTGTGGTGACAAGGTTTAGGTCCCTGGAGCATGTGGTTCAGAGAGACTCAGATTTCTTTAAGTATAGCATGTCCAACAGCTCTGGGTTTGACATAGCTTTGTATATTAGGCAGAGACTGCCTCTGAGTAGGTGATATGCGACGGACTAGAGCTGGGTTTTTTTGAGATGGTCTGTGTATGGCATCTGTTTGAGGCCAGTAATCCTCTTAGTGAGGTATTTCTGTGGCCTTTCCAATTCCTGTAGGTGTCTTGTGAGATACATGCCAAACGGGGCATTGTACTCTATAATGGGGTCTGATGAGGGTTGAGTAGAGAGGAACAATGACCTCCTTTTTTCTAGAGAAGAACCCTTTTGTGATGAGGTGTGCCACGTAGAAAGATTTCCTGACTACTGTGGCAATGTGGTTATCAAAGGAGAGACTACTGTCCACCTGTGTCCCGAGGTCTCTTATCACACTTTCAATGTTTAGTGAGCTACTGCCTATGTGGTTGTTCATGGGTACCAAGATTTTCCCAAAGGGGATGACAATGCACTTCTTGGCATTGAGCTTGAGGCCATGACTTTGACACCAAGCATCTGTCCCTGTGAGGCCCTTTTGTAGAATGTCTACATCATTAGATGATTTTATTATAGCTCCCAGTTTGCAGTCATCTGCAAACTTTGTTAGCCAAAGACCTTCTGTGTTAGCCTGCAATTCAGAGAAGTTGATGCCAAACAGGAGAGGACCCAGGACCGAACCCTGTGGTACTCCACTCGTCACTGGTCTGAAGTCAAACTTGGAGTCGGCTAATTTTACTGTGTGGGTTCTGTCAGTGAGCCAGTTGGCCACCCATCTTGTGACATAGGGATTTATGCCCAGTTTGGTGAGTTTATTTATAATACCAGAGTGGGGGATGGTATCGAAAGCCTTGGTGAGGTCAAGATAGGCTGTGAGCACTACCTTGCCCTTGTCTATAGCTCTAGTGACTGCTTCAAAGAAGTCAATCAGGTTTAGTAGACATGATCTGCCTTTTACAAACCCAAACTGAGTGGGGTCCAGGGTTTGGAGGTTACCTATGTCTTTGTTTATAAGCTCCAAGATGATACGTTCCATGGCCTTGCAGACCAGCCTCATCAGGCTAATGAGGCAGTAGTTTCCAGGGTCCATGATGGCACCCCCTTTGTGGATGGGATAACTGTCACTGTGTGCCATTCAGTAGGCACATAGCCTGTGGTGAGGCTATAATTGAACATGGTACTTAGGTGGGATGCCAGTTCGTTCTGTAGTTCGTGCAGTACGCAGTCTGGGATGTTGTCTGGTCAACTTAAAAACAATTATGTTGTCTGGGGAATGAACCCAGGAGGGACCCCCCACACACACACACTACGTGGATAGTCCTGAAACTGGACCAATAAGTAGTCTCTGAACATTTAGACAGATGCTCTCCTCAAGAGCACTTTCTCCTTTCAACTAAGAAACCATTTGTAAGATTGTGCCAGTATTGATAGGCATGTCTTCATTTCCCAAACCAATGAAAACACTGCATCAAAATAATGTACTGAAATAATAAATAAGTGGAGTTGAAAGAAAATACAAAAATTATATTAAAACATTGTTTAATGTAGGGGTGCAAGTATGCCGGTACCTCCCTGCATAGTGGGCTCTTACTTATATAATTATGCATTGCTGCACTCATTCCACTTCCTGTCTAAATTATGGCAAAGTAAATAAAACACAAAAAAGTATTCCATGTATGTGTCCACCAATCAAGCCATATAAATTCACCAATAAAAAATGGAAACAGGTACATAAAAATAAAAATTCTTTAGAAAAATCACTCTAAATGACTACAGTTCTGAATGACATAATTTGATGTTTCTACCCTAAAGAGGCACAATTCATGAGACTGCCTTTGATGAACTAGTATGATTTCACATGTGCATGCATAGAATATGGGAGTGTTAGTCTAGTATGGTGCCCGCGGTTGGGTGGGCATTCAAAAGACATGCGTAAATGGGCGTGCCTTCGTTGAAGGTTGGATGTCGAGCTGGCACCTCGGCATTCGTGAAAATCTACTGCTAATCATTAGTGGACCGGAATTCCGCTGTGGCGACCCCTAACCGGGAAAAGCCGAAAGACAACAAGTCTAGTATGGTGGTAAGTGATATATGAAATGTCTTGCACTACAGGTTTAATGAATGAGTTTCATGATTTGTAGGTAATCTGTTTAGTTTTCTTATCCTACTCTACATGATATGTATCCCCCTCACTGATTCCATTTGCCAATTCTTGTAAACTTCTTATGTCAGGGTAATGTTTTCTACGAATAAATAGGTCCTTAGGTAGTTTGCATAAACTTTTATGAATGCATAGTTTTATTAATGGTTTCGCCAGTGATTTCTGTGATGCATTTTTGTTTTTAAGGTGACTTCATCACTTTGATGAATATTAATAATTTTATGAGGTTTATATTATAAATTAACTTTATAGTTTATTTATTTTAGTTAGTTTATTTTTAGTAATTTAGATAATTAGAATGAGTAATGTTTCTACTAATAGTGGTTAGTGTGTTTTAGGTCCTTATCTTTTCTATTAAGAAAAATAAATCATTTTAAAATGAGTACTGTTGTGTTTAGGAAGCTGTGTGTGCATTTCATGTGTATAGTGTACAAAACTAATTTTTATATTGTAGTGAAAGGAAAATGTGGTCTGTGTTTATTTAGTAGTTTTAGCTAAAGTAAAAGTAAGTTTAGGCTTATGGGGTTGATTTAGGTGTGCTAGATCATTTTAGGATGTCAGTGTCTTTTTTTTTTTTTTTTGAATATTTTGAATGTATAGTTTTATTTTTTTTATATTGTAGTGAATGGTAAACATCCATTCTCAGTTGTTTAATAGCTTTCATCTGTTTTAATGTAAAGTAAAGACTTTTGTGGCTGTTCAGGTCTGAATCATGGTTCATCAACGGATGCTTGAAACAGGGTTAAGCTAATGCAATAGTGGTGCTCACTGGAAATGTTTCTATCCCTTACAATTATGTTCTAGTTAAAGTTGAGAAGGAGATACTAGGGTTGTGAATGCTAATATATTTTTATTTTCTTACATGCTGCTACAGGAGGTGAAAAAGAATAATAACCATATTGTTTATACTATATAGCTGAGAATCTGTTTGTATATGTGTAAGCATATGTATCATGCATAGAGTCATACTTCAGCTTTTCCCTTTTTACAATAGCTGTATTCTTTAATTAAATATCACTCTGCACTTATGTCTTAGGGGTAACAGCCTTCACTTTTATAACTTTATGGTATTTGGATGATTGGCATGGCTTTCTGCAAACCAAAACATGCGCTAATTGCACTCATAACAGATATAGATTCTGCTAAATAAAGGGACTTGCAAAGCCATACAAAAATAAAATCTCATTTCACTGCATGAGAAATATCTTCATTGCATTTATTTCAGATGTGTTTGATTAACTTGGGAAACTTCTTATTTCAGAGTTGGTCTGAGCAAGTGCTTTCTTTTGAAAACCGTCTAAAATATGTAGGAGTTTATCAAAAATTGCTGACATTTTAGTGTTAAGTTGTTCATATAATTTCCTGTAGAACATGTTTGCTATTGATCTGAATGTCACGTTTTTTTAAAGTAAATGTGGTGCCTTGTCGACTTCCCCTATTGCCTTATGCCATATCCCTCATAAGAGTGACTTAGAGCTCATGTACCTATTAATCACCTTAGATGAAGCCAATGACCACAGTATTGCCAGCTATAGATCCTCCTCTGTATCTTCTGATGGCTGCAATAACTGCCTGAATAATCTGAATTCTGTTCCTCTTAATCTCAGTACGGTAATCCTAGGTAACCTAAACTATCCATCTCTTAAGTGGAAATCTTAAACAGCAAGTAATAATTATGCTCATTGGTACTAACGTCCTAGACCAAATTTTCCAATTCTCTCTAGATTTGACAACATACTTCATTTCATGCTTACAAATCTTGCTCCTGCTTGCATCCCTGATAATAGTGTGCCCTCCTTGAACAAATCCGACCAACAAACTTCTGTCTTCTCCCTCTAAACAATGCTGTCTTGTATAACAACTCTACCATTTTCAGAAATTACATAAAAGCCAACCTAATATCTCTGTCTGGGGGCCTGAACAAATTCAAAAGCACCCAACCTGCTGACCCAGTCACTAAGGCCACTGTGTATATCTCTTACTTCTTTTCCTATTAAACCAGTGTACAGAGAACTCTGACCCCCATTCATAAGTATAAGGAGAAATTCAAAAATAAATTCCTAAGGTGGAGCTCCTGAATAAACAAACTCCACAACAAAAGGAAAAAAACTGATTGCTTCACATAAAAGATTCCTCATGTTCCACGATAAAAAACTTCTTAAGCATACTTGCAAATAATTCAAGCAAAGCATTAAGAATATTAAGACAGGATGCAAACTTAAAGTAGTCACCTACTTCAATAACAAAGAGGTAACACATAGCACAGTACTGGACACTTATTGAATGGTCCTGCCTCTTCTCATTTCAGACCAATAACTCAGCTAACAAATTCAGCTCCTGTTTTACCCCTCCCACGCAATCCATGTTTCCTCCTTGAATTAGTAAAACCCTCTTCCCCACAAAATTGTTACAGAACAGATTCTAGAAACTCTATCCAAAATCAAAAATAAGAGGTCCATGAGCCCAGCAAGTATACAAAGCAGACTCCTAGTTAGTACAAAGTAAACATTGCCAAACATCTACAGCTAGCCAAGTGTGCGGATAATTGCAAAATGGGTGCTATTATTGACTGCAGTCTGTACACTCATATCTGCCTCAAAGAGTTTGCCAGAAACAAAAGTTGGTGTATTGACCATGGTCTTCAGCCTAATGCCAAAAAATGCAGTGAGGTTTCCTTAGGAAAATAAGTCTATGTTACTGACTACCATGTAAATAGGAGCTGCATTAGGATCAATATATAGTCATCTAGGTCCCTTCATTGATTATGAGCTGTCCTTCAGTTGTCACAAATCAATTATGGTTAGGAAATCCTTCCAACTTGCCCACTTAATTGCAAAGAGTATATCCTCCAGATTCAAGAATGTCATAATCTCCCCTATTCTTCTCTCATCGGACCAGTTATACAATATAATTTCCCATTTTGAATATAGTTAGAAAGACCATAATATTTTCTAACTAAAAAAATCAATGGACTACGTTCCATTAGCTAGCATTAGATACTAAAATTTTTCTTGCCTTTTTTTTTTTTTTGCACTGACTCCTGTTGATGATCTCTTCCTGTCTTGTGATAAGAAGTATCCTGTCCTACTAGCCTCCTCCACCTCTGAAGAACTGATAATTAAAAATCACAACATAATAAGACCTTTAGAAGAGGCATATTCCTTAGCCAAAGAATCTCTCATCTGGGCCAAGCTCCCCTTGCAGGTCAAACAGTGTAATACATTGATCTCCTTCAGGTGTCCTACCTTGGCAATTGGACAGGCACCCACAAATGCATTCCTGGAGTAAGCAGTATGACCTTACTTGAGTGGGGTGGCCCAGGTCACTGCCATAGAAATAATCTGTGAAACTCTGAACTTGTGAGCCTTGCTCAACATAATGTTTAAAACATCTATGTAATTTCACAGTACAATGTATATCAAAAATGTAGAACAATATAAAAAAGAAGAAGAAGAAGACGATGGCTGTGATATATTTTACCAGAGGTGCTGGAAGCTGTTGAAGGCTTGGGGGGGGGGGGAGTGAGAGGGGCACTCAGTGATCTAGAAAGAGCAATGTTTTAAAACTATTTACTACCACAATGTAGGTTCACTTGCAGGACATTTTAAGCTTAGCCAATTTCCCTTTTGGTGCTTAAATTAATATTTCCTGATTGGTCTTACCTATCCAATGGCTGACAATTGTATATTAGCCCTAGTGAGAATAACTGTGATCATACCATAGATAATTTGAGGGGACCCATTTAAGGGATGCAGCATTTAGGAACTGCCTCTAACCATTAGTGGTATGAGGGACAATCCTGGAGTACATTTTATATTACCTATCCTTAGATCCAAGTTACATTTGAATATGGACAGTGATGAGCTTTGCTTTACTTGAATGGATAGCCTGTTCTGGAACAGTGGTAGCCTCTGTGATATATATTTATCTCCCCACAACATTCAGTTTAGATACCTGGACTGAGTATTTCTGATGCCATTTGATTTGCTGATATTCAGTAAGTCCATCAGTATTAGGTCAGAGGATGCCTCGTGCGCCAGACAGGTCACCACTAAACACTCTGTAGAATACTGATTTGAAGTGGTCCATGCAAGACCTCTTGTTTAGTACTTGTATCCTTTTAGTAAGGTATCTATGTAGGTATTCTAATTGTTGCATGAGTCTGGACAGATACATGCCAAAGTGGGCATTATACAAAATGATTGACCTAATGAGGGCTTTGTAAAGGGGAACAATAACATCTCTAGATCTAGTCACAATCCATTTGTTTGTAAGTTGTGCACTATAGAAAGGCTTTCTTATAACAGTGCAAAATACCAGAGCTAGATCATGGCTAAATGGGGCCCTAGGCAGGGTAATAGATTGGACCCCCACAGAGCAGCCCCTCTTGCAGCAACCCCATACTGCTCCAGCAGCAGCCCCCTCTGCCCTAGCCACTCCAGTGTTCCATTACTTGGCTATTTCTCCTCAGTTACCATAAACACTGTTCAAAACTGTCAGCGTGCATACTGCCTTCTTATGAAATAAAATAGCACAAACACTGAGCCATTTGCTAAACAAACAATACAGTCTTGCAATGAAAACAGACTTAGCATGAGCAGTAAACTTCTCTGCCCTTGAAACTCACATTAATTGAAATGGCATGAAAACCTACATTCATTTTGCATCTGGCCAGTGGAGAACTAAGCTTATGTCAGGGCTGTTTTCAAATCATAGGCTCCTTACACATTTTTAAGGCCATGCATACATGTGTGCATTCTTTGATTCACCTTCCTGATTGTATTAAATTATATTCCTTGTATAATACAGCACCACTTGTTAGAATGTATTTTACATTTGTAGTTTTGAACAGTCGTCTAGTAAGCAATAAAACAAAATGCATAAAGCAATGCCAAAACTACCCATTTCAGAAAATTTCAACCATAAAAGGCCACTCAAACTTCTGTCATTAGAATCCACCAATATCAGTAAATATGCAAAATCTCTGCAGAAGTAAAAGTCATCTAAATAATTCCACATTAAAGGGATATGTAACTAATGAGGAGGTTGCTGCTAGCAAATAACTTTATATTTCATTGCTTTATCTACAAATAAACTGCCTGTTGCCCTTGAAGAATCAATTGCCTATATTACATTAAAAAATTATAAGCTAGTAATATTGCAATAGAGAATGGATGGCAAACGGATAACAGGTTCATAGATACTAGGTAACTTCTCCAAAGGAGGACATACTCAGGACTGCAGCATTCACTCCCTTTAAAGTACAACACAGTATAGTAATCCATCTGCATACTGTGGGAGTAAAACCCAGAGCCTTCTACATCAAACACAAGTATACTACCTGTTGTGCTACTAAAAATGGAAAGAAATTTAGCATAAGCAGCACTAAACTTCTCATCCCCTGAATCTCTCAGCTTTTTGTAAAATCCACTTGACACTCAGCTAAATCTCTCAACTTCGCAGCACAAGAAATATGGAAAAAGCCACAATTTATTTTGGATGGGGGGGGAGCCCCAAAACTAGGGACACATTTTAAACATTGCTTGTATAATCTTAGAAAGTTGCTAAAATAAAGTGTTTTGTGTTACCACGTGTTTCCTGAAAGATAGGAAGACTGAAACTTAAAGAGCTATCATTATTTAGTAAATTTAGTTCTCACTGATTTGCCAGAAAACCACAAATTTTAAGAGGAATAGACCAAAAGTATGAGCCAAATATTCTGTGAAAATCTGAACAGTTGAGAACTATGGACTGAATTCCTTGAATCACAAGTGGTGGTAGGGTTAGAAAATTCAGGCTCTTGTTTCTTGTACCTAAGGTACAGGGTTTGAGCCTGAATAACACAAACCACCAGGTATACCCAACACACACACACACACACACACGCAAAACTCCTCTCCTCTCCTTAAAAACTGTACCTGATATGGCACTCGGGCACCAAACACCAGCAAAACTCCTCTCTTTAAACTTAAAACAACAAATGTGATGATTTCAGCAATATAAGAACACAAAGAACACTCAGGCAGCAACAACAAACTCTCCTTACCTGGAAGCAGCTAAGCAAAAACACTATAACTCTCCTTAAAACCTGAAATACTTGCTCAATGGAACACTATAGGTTAAATTTTGCCCGCTGTTTAAATCCACATTGGCGTGTGTCGCATGCATTTCTCTGTGGTTCTAGGTAATTGCCATGGTATTCCAGCTGTAAAAAGTGGGGGTGCTCTCTCCCCCTCACTCTATGGTTCCGGCACCCTTGTCTTTTACTTGTCTCTTTTTTGTGTTGGAGCAGATATTAAAAATACCTATCAGAGAGCATCACTCTCAGTAAGGCATCTTGCAACTATAGCAATATATAGATCACAAGCTGAGTATTTATGTGATTACTCTTGTCACTCATTTATTGTATTTGACCATTATTATTTTACTGCCTCTGGATTATCTCATCATATGCTTTAACCAAGGCAGCAATTGTGCTTTGTTGAATGCAAATGAAAACATCTTAAAAAAAAACTTGTTATGCTCTTCCTTTCTTTCTCCTGTGCCATGACTGGAGCAGTAGAAGAAGTGTGTACTGGGAACATATAATGAATTGAAAAATTTATATCAAAATAAGAGATATTTTGCAAAAAAATGACAATGCAGAAGATTCTCATCCAGTGTGTTTTCCGTGGTTTTTACATACTTGTGCCACGTAATAATCAGCTACATTATCAGGCAGATGTACTGCCATTTATTAATGCTTTTGCTAAAAATAAAAGTTATGCTGTTAAATGCCATCTAGCCTGACCATTCTGTGAGATTCAGAATCGCTGTTTATATTATTAAGCAGTCGTACTATTGAAAGTGACTCTTTTGTTGAGCTGAAAGGTGCATGATTCAAAAACAGAGCTGTGCATGTGCCATGTGTGACTGAATGAATAGTGAACAGCACAACATCGTTATACACCTTTGAAATGCACGGCATAGTGAGCACTTGAAGAATCATCTTTTTCATCTTACATACAGTTGATTCTTCACAGTTTTGTTTTGCTGTGCTAAATAAACTGAGCTTAATATATTGTTTTTAGCTGCAGTTTGTTTATATTGTTTTATTATTTCTTGTGAATTGCTATTTGTTTATATTGTTTTATTATTTATTGAATACTGCTATTACCTGTTTTAGTTTTCCTTTTGAAATCATGCTTATGCTTAAATGTGTAAATAGATTTGAAGTTGAAGTTAGGAGGGGGATTAAAAGTGAAGGAGCATGCAACACCACTGCATGCTGGAAGTTTGTGCAATAGCGCTGGAAAAACTGATGTCGTTGCAGAGGATTTTTCTGTTTATGCATGTGAAGTATAAGCCACTGATGTCATGAGGTGGTCTGGAACTTTACTCTGATTAAAATATTTGGTTACAGTCACACAATAATCAAGCAAAATTGACTGGAATCAAACCCAAAACTTCAGTACAGTAGTAGATAGTACTTCATAGCCTTAGTCTGTTTGCTATCCTACTATTTTGGAGATGTACATCTATACTTCTGTGAAGTTCCATCAAGAAGTAACAAGTTTTATTTAGACTGTAGCTTCATTTGTAAGTAAAGTAAAATAAAATATTATCTGCAGGGGAAGGACAACCCCACCTGTACCCTCAATGTGTTGGATCTCCCATACCACCTTACTTATGCATACTAGCTATATGGTCAGATAACCATGAAAAAAGTGAAAACTGAAAAAAGGGAATCATTGCTGGAGCTGTAATAGAAGCATCAGTAACAAATATTTTCTATAAGAAACCATGATCAATGCAGTACAACTCATGAGTTCTGCTCAGCAAAATGCATTCTGGTGCACTTTACTGTGAATCACTAATAGGGAAGCCTTTACACCACTATACTGCAAGACAAGGAGCTAACGGTGGTGGTGATACTGTACCTACAGGCTGAGACCAGGAGGCACTGCGGAGCTAAAAGTGTTATGCTGAGGGCGTAGAGCAGAGCACTGTGTACCTGGCATATCTGTGCTTACAAAGTCTTCATTTTTCGGAGTAGTGTTACAAAATGTATGTACTGCGGATCAATGTTGCTAGCCTAGCATGCAGGAATGAGCAGGGCAATACAGAAATGTAATGACCCACAAAACGCTCACTGCATATTTCTACATACTGATTTTCGCTGATAGCTATCCGTCTCATTAGCTGAACAAAGGAGACAGAAACAAGAACTGTTGGAGTACTCACTATCTTTTTGGATATAAGAGAAAACATAGTATGAGGCAATGTGGATTGCTCTGTATAATACAATAATGTAACAACTAATTTATTCTTAGCTGTGATGTTTCAGCAATTTGTGAACCTCTGTTTGGTGACATAAGTGAAAAAAGAATGCACACAAACCTGACCTCAGTAATAATGGAGAATATATTGCAGTTTGTCTTTAGGGTTAGCACTGAGTGAGTGTGATATACACAAAGCATTTCCCTTGTTTCAGGAAATGACATAATCAATGAGCTTTATAAGAAGGTAGTTAAAGCTGCATGTGCCCTTGTATGGTAGGCAGGAAGCTGTGATGTAGTAATGGAATTAGCACTTCCATCCAGTTCCTAAATTACTTGACGTGTGTGTGTGTGTGTGTGTGTGTGTGTGTGTGTGTGTGTGTGTGTGTGTGTGTGTGTGTGTGTGTGTGTGGATCACGATGATATGAAACTGAGAGATCAGTCTTCCATATTCCCAAGAAAAGACTCTAGCACATTCTGTGAGATACTGTTTGACCAAGAAAGAGCAATCTGTTGAATAAAGGGCTCATATTATCAAAGAAAAACAAAATGCCATTTAACTCCATGGGTGAAGTTAATGTTCTTCCACTTCCCTAAAACATGTTTCATTCACTTGACAGTTGCCTTAACTCAAGAGTTGATCTGAATAAGTGTCTGAGAGACAAAACTACGAAATATTTAGGACTTCATCAAAAGTTATTGATATTGTGCTCCTGTAGTCTTTAAAGCCATGCTATATGGAACTTTGTGCTCCTTCTAAGGTCAACCTTGGCAAATTGTATAAGGAGGGGCAAAGAATTATCCCCCAAATGTGACCCCCCATGATGCTGAATTAAATAACTGAATAACTTTGCCTAGAAAATGGTCAATGGATCTTGTGATTTTATCTCATTGTGCATGTTGACCTGCCTATACTGGACTTTAGAAATGGGATTATACACTCATTTTCACTCTAAGGAGTTGCATTTAACAGCCCTGCAGTATGAACATGTGAACACCACTAACTTGTTATTTTGAAAAATACAGTTGCTGCTTAAGCGTGTCTAGCTACTGCATGTAGAAGTCTGATCTTTAGCTCTGAATTGGCCTGATTGTTCCATTCCACTATTCATACTCTGCTTCCTGGACAGACTTAGTTTCAGGAAGTACAAAGCTTCAGAAAGTCTATATAATTAATATGTGAGTTTCATTTATGCACAGTTTATCATTTGTCGAGTCCCCCTGTAAAGTTCTGTACCTAAAACTCGGTATGGTGGTGTAATAAATAGTTCTGTATTTTGACAACATGACTTTTCCATGCACAGCAACCAATGACATAGTTATGTAGCTGCTTTATGTAAAAAATCGAACAAAAAACACTCTTTTAAAAGTCTGCTGATCCTATATGATGTACAATAGCTACTACTCAATATGATGACAGCTATAATGATCACGTTCCATGGTCATTTCTTCATAACCAAATCCACATGCAGTTCACAACAATATTAAAAAATTTGAAAAGCAAATCTGCAATGCTGACATAAATAAGCTAATGCATTATAAACTCTATGATAACCTACTTCCACTTTCACAAAACACTTTATGGCTGCATAAAAAGGCTCTAAATGAGGGAAATAAAGGTAGCATTTCCTATTTTTCAGTTAGTAAATATACCACAGAAACATGATATGCTCTGGTGGATCTCTCTCTACTAGATCACTATCTGTCTACACAAACACACACACATATATACTGTGGTGGCCACAGTGTGCAGCAGTTAGCGTTGCTGCCTTACAGCAAGAGGTTTTCCAGTTTGATTCTCTGTTGGGGTGCTTCCTGTACAGAGTCTGAGTGTCCTCCTTGCAGTCATGGGGGCTTTCTTCAGGTGCTCCGATTTCATCCCACATTCCAAAGACATGCAGTAGGAGGATTAGACACTCTAAATTGGCTGTAGGTACCAGTAAGTGGTAAAGATGAACTACTGTGGCAGGGCAAGCCTTGGCTCGAGATGATTGTCATTGTTGAAAGTGACACCCTGACCCCATGGGAAAAAGGGGATGGATGGAGATATAACATAAGACTTGAGGATACAATACAGAGCACCCCCTGACAAGATGCTATTGAATAGACTCAAATGTAAACATAAACAGTTCATTAACACACATACATCACTTTAAGCATCTACAAAATGGAATGTGGCAAACTACAGATGAAAGCAGCTTCAGAAAGCGTGCCTGTGTATAAAAATAAATGAGAAGCTACATAAACACTAACTGGAATGCAGTATTTTACAGTTATGCCCACCAAAAAGAACTGAAGACAAATGAAATAAATGAAAAGCTGTGATGCAACAGTGGTAAAATAAATGAACTGCAGTGTACATCAAAAAAGAGCAAGAAGACAAAAGAAAAAATACACATAAAACAAATACAAACAACAATGAATAAAACAGTAAGAATTCTAAACAGAAGAACTGTCTAAATAAAAAAGCATATGAACACTTCCTTGGTTTCATAGTATTTTTGCTGCACAGACTATTAAACCATTAAGAGTGCAGACTCCCAGATACCATTCATGTACTCTTTTATTACTCATACACCTGTCCAGCCTTACTTTAGGTAGAGCCAGAGTACAAGATTTTCTTACCTCAATGGACAGTCTGTTCTAGAACATAGGGATTATCTGAGTTATATACCTATATTTACACATTTTGTTATGCTGAGTCTTGAATATTGCTTACAAGTGCAGGGAAAGGTTCTTTAAATATTAAACTAATTTCTTCTCTGAAATCAGTGTTTAAAACTGCTGTGCTAGTGATGCATAAAGTGCCCCTTACCAACCTGTATAAGATACTATACAGGCTGATTTCTTTAAGCCTGTCAGTGTAAGAGAAGGTCTTAATGTCTATTATTCTAAAATCCCTATATCAGCAGCCAAAAGATCACACAAACTTAAACAGTATTTTTTTCTGGGTCTCTCAGTAGATACAAGCAAAGCCCTGAGTAGTTTCAATTCTGTAGATTGTCATTAAGAATCAATTCTATTTAGTATATAACGTTGTTCCTTCTTTCCAAGATGTGCTAAATGGCTGGAAGCCTTGAGACAATGGTTATTACTAAGTCATTGATGTATGTTACAACTTCTAAGTTGTAATTGCTAATTTTAATATTTATATCCCCTTTAACTCCATACAGCTCAGCTTTATTTTTATTAGTACTAAACCTTATGTCTGTTTTTGCAGTCCACACATCTAGGGAACTTAAGTATTCAGGTATGTTCGCAATGTCTTTTACATCAGTAATTACTGTCGCAGTGCTACAATCATCAGCCTACTTGGTGATCCAAAATTTGGATGATGTTGATAAACTGGAAAATACTATAAATAAAATAGAATCTAATAGTGACCCTTGTTTGAGTCTTTCCATGATAACTGCAGTCCACGCAAGGCAAACCATTGCCCCCTGTTTCTTAACCAGTTGTTTATCCATTTAATAATGTAAGAATGTATTCCTAGTTTGAACATACAGTCTAATAGCTTGTCAAATTTATGCCTAGTTTGAACATACAATCTAATAGCTGGTCATATAACAAACTATTAAAAGCTTTAGATACACAACTGAATATTATTTCTTTTGATCCAGAGGTGAGAATATCATGTCACAGGACTTGATTTGACAACTTAAAGTCGAGTGTTCCTTAAGAAAGCAATGCTGTCTATAATCCATATCGAGCCAATATTTATTTTCAAGCAAATACAGCTCAAATAATAGACATTAGACTAATAGGATGATGACTTGCATTCATGCTTATTTCCCCATTTATGAACAATGACAATTTATGCTCTTTTTCATTCATTTACTACTACAGGTTTACTCAAAATATCATTAAATGGCTGCAGTCAGTATGTGTGAATGCACATAAGGGTGAACATTGTGGTAGCTGTGCAGTTTGAGCTAAGTAAAATTTGGGGAAATGCATTTTGTGCAATTAGCAACAATGCTGAAATGGGTTTATATCTGGGTGAGTGTCCAAAAAGCACATGCTGATGCAAAACTTGGTGTTCTATTAAGTTTTTAAATGAATTAGAGTAAAGTTTAAAAAACTATCTGCATTTTGGGGTATCTTTCCTTCTATTTTGGCTTATTCCATAATTCTTCAGCTGAGAAGTGGGGAGGTAAGGGTAGTACTGAGATCTATTTTATGGGGTAGTTTTTCTGGGTTGATATGCCCATATAATTAGTAAATTAGTACCCTTAAGTTTGAGTGCTGGGGAGCTTCCTCCTCAAAACAATTAAAATTTTCTTTTGATTTGTGGTTAAACATTTTATATTTTATTTGTATATACATCCTCATATACATATAACTTATGTGACCATTCATTTTATTTACTTTTGATTTTTTTCTTTTTCTTACTCTTTCTAAGTTCCGTATTTTGGACGTTCACTGTTAGGTGATATAACTCAGTACACCTATACATCAGTGAGGACATTACATCAGATTAAATAATGTTGACAAGATGTCCAGAAATGTCTCCAAGACCAATGGAGCATTTTTCAAACTAATTTTAGTAAACGATGAACGTCATACTCTTGCCATTAGGGGCTATTGAGATCAAAGGATACATGTGGACACTCAGCTACCATATTGTTAAGACAGAAATCAGAAAAGTATAATTTATTCAACTATTTTTGCTAATTGAGTTCAGATGAACTAAATGTACTGTTTACAAGAAGACAACCTAAGGTAGGGAGGATTTTCTTTATGGGCTCACCATATTTATAGAATAATTTCTTGTTGCCTTTAAAATGTATTACAACAGATTCATAGTCCCTCTTTTTGACTGACAGTTCTTGGTTTAATTGCATAGTACTAGCATTCAGATATGTTTTTATTATGAACAGTCCTATTCCTCCTCTACCTTTAATATAATATAATATAATATAATATAATATAATATAATATAATATAATATAATATAATATAATATAATATAATCTTTTTATTTAGTAGTATTTTCAAGGTTAAATCCCATCATTGTTTTTATAACAACCTTTGCATTTAGTGATTTTTATTTTTTCCAAACAATGAATTACATGTAGATATAAAAGATGGCCATCTGCCATCAAAATTATTTACTATAAAATTACTTGCACTATTATTTAACTTACTTAACTAACCATTTTTATCTCAAAATAAGTGATTGGCTTTTTGTGTAATTTTATACAAGAGATATCAAAGGACATACTTGCATGATCAGATGTACCAAGAGAGTGTGACATTTTAATTCTACTAATTAAATTATCCCTATTATCGAGCACTAAATCTGGCATATTAGTTAAGTGGACAAGTGTATGAATGCATTGAGCGAAGTTAAAGCAATTCAGAATATCCAGAAACAAACGGAAGAAAAATGAACCTTCATCATTACAAAGTAAATCTGCAGCTTTCAAAAAATGAAAAAAAAACAGTAACATATATATATATATGTGTGTGTGTGTGTGTGTGTATATTATCATGGAACTTATAAACAAAGACATTGGCAACCTTCAAACACTGGACCCCGCCCAGTGTGGGTTCGTGAAGGGCCGATCTTTTCTCCTGAACCTGACTGACTTCTTCAAATTAGTCTCCAGAGCTGTATATAAGGGTAAGGAGGTCCACACAGCCTATCTGGACCTCGCCAAGGCCTTTGACACCATCTCCCACTCTGAAATCATAGATAAATTTACTAAGCTGGGCATAAATCCCTAAGTCACTTGACAGGTTGCCAACTGGCTTACTAACAGAACCCAGACTGTAAAAGTAGCCGACTCCAAATCCAACTCCAGACAGGTGACAAGTGGAGTACCTCAGGGTTCAGTCCTGGGACCGCTCTTGTTTAGCATTTACTTTACTGAAGTACAGGCCAACACTAGAGGACTCTGGCTAACAGAGTTTGCAGATGACTGCAAACTGGGAGCCATTATTGAATCCCCAAATTATGTGAATATTCTACAAAAGGGCCTTACAGAAACAGATGCTTGGTGCCAGAGCCATGGGCTCAAGCTTAATGCCAAGAAAAATATAGTTATCCCCTTTGGGAAAAAGCATGTACCCATGAATTACCACATAGGTGGCAGTACATTAAACACTGAAAGTGTGATGAGAGACTCAGGGACACAGGTGGACAGTGGTCTCACCTTCGATAACCACATCACCACAACAGTCAGGAAATCCTTCTATGTGACACACCTCATCACTAAGGGCTTTTCATCCAGAAAAAGGAGGTCATTGTCCCACTGAACTCATCCCTCATTTGACCCATTATAGAGTACAATGCCCCGTTTGGTATGTACCTCACAAGACATCTGCAACAGCTGGAAAGGCCACAGAAATACCTCACTAAAAGAATCACAGGCCTAAAGCAGATGCCCTATGCTGATCATCTAAAAAACTCCAGCTATACTCTGTGGCATATCGTCTACTCAGAGGTGACCTTTGCTTAACTTACAAGGCCATGTCAAGCCCTGAGCTGTTGGACATGCTTCACTTAAAGAAATCCCAATCCCTCAGAGCCACATGCTCCAGGGATCTAAACCTTGTCATCACAATGAGCAAAACACGCTGGAGGGATAGGTTCCTGACCCAGATACTCCCCATACTCTGGAATAGACTGCCCATACATGTCAAGCAGAGCGCCTCCTTGGCCCTCTTCAAAAGGAACCTTGACAATTGGATGGGAGATAGGAAATTCACCTCGGGAATCATGTCAGTCACCCTGCTAGACAGGGGTCCAGGGAAGTAAATATCGTGGGAAGAAATATCCAGGGAATTGTTATGGTTAAGCTTGTATAGGCCCTAGGAGTGATAGCCTAGTACCAACCTATGAACCTATGAACCTATATTAGAGAATGACATAAAATGGACAAAAGAAAGAAACAGGGAACCTTATAATCCACAATGTCATACTGAATTATAAATGAATACATACATTTATACATACATAAGGAATATGACTGGAAATTAAAATGGAAAACAAGTAAACATAAAAATGTTGCATAATTCCACCAAAGAACTTTAAAATTACCTAAAGGGGAGAGGTGAGGTATTATAACAAAATAAACAACTCATTGCTTTTAATATGCATGGACAGTAGATGTCAATTTTACACATCAGTATGAAAACTCCTCTTGTAAATAAACATGTCACTGTATGTAATGAACATGTGAAATGAGGATTAACACTTCTGAATTTGCGGTCATAGTCCTCTCCCAGAAAAGAGAAGGATAGTAGTTGAGGCAGAGAAGTAGCTATCTTATATAGAGGAGATCAGGAGATTAGGAAACTGACCAGTGGATGGGTACAGTGGTGACAGAACCGCCAACCTTGTACCAGACTGTGGTGATAAATCAGGAGCCGAATCCTAGCATGAAACTCTTAGTTTACCAGTTATTCCATGCTACCATCCAAACCTATTGTCATTAAATTTTGGGAAGAGACTGAAAAGATAAGATGAAGGAAACAAGGACTGGAAATAAGATTCCTTCACAGGGTTTCTGGTCTAACACCACACATAGCAGTCCAAAAGGATCTTGGAATACAACCTCTGCTCATAAAGATTGACAACAACCCAATGAGGTAATTTGGGCACTTAGTGAGGTTATCAATATGTGCTTCCCTTGAGAAGAATACCAGACATGCCCCCTCTGATAGGAGGTCCTATGGCAGACTCAGGACATATTAGAGAGATTAGGTCCTTAAGATGGAGTGAAAATTACTCGGTATCCTGCACTATGAGCTAGAGACTGTTGCTGGGGATACCAAAGTCTGCATTGCCCTGCTCAGCTTGTAATACGTATGTCTCTGTATGTTTATAATATTGGATTGGCTCAGACAAAGACAGCTCCAAGTAATATATGACATCAAGTGCTGTATTATTAATAATTTTTCGGGTTTAAGATAGAGCTGTCAAAGTCAGTCTTGCTGGCCGAAAACTGGCTGCCGAAAGACTGGAATCATTGTAGGAGTTTTACATAGATTTCTGCTTTAAGACCATTAAAATATTTTCAGCTTGTCTTTATTTGCAGATTCTGTATTAGTTTATTGTTTCTCATGTCCTATTACTGTCTGAGATATTTCTGCAGTGATTGCTTAGCCACTGAATATGAAATAGTCCACTGTCTTGGCATTCCTTCTTTCTTAGTAAAAGAGATCTGCAGCTGTTATGGTAACCATGGCAACTGTTCCCTCCTCCAAATATATGTCATGACCCTGATCTCTGGAGCTGCAAGGTGTTTAATTCCTAAGCTTGGTTGCTTTTAGTCCTGATAATTTGCCAGCCAACTGGCTCAAATCCTGTAGCTGTAGTACATAAGCTTTTTCTCCTTTGTAATATTGCCACTGTCCTTGACACCATATGGTATAGAATGCCTGAGCTCTAGCAAGCTCTCTGAATGCTGCCGTGTGAACAGTTTGTCATGTACCAGCTAATATTTTCATAGTTGTATTAAATGTTACTTTTGGATGAAGTCACTTAATGACAGGCATTGAACGTTCTACTGCAGTTTTAGCCCACAGAAAAAAAACATACAAAGACATTACCAATTTCTAGAATGCTATGATTGTTATAAAGTACATACTTCCAGTGTGTGTGTGTGTGTGTGTGTGTGTGTGTGTGTGTGTGTGTGTGTGTGTGTGTGTGTGTGTGTGTGTGTGTGTGCATTATAATGTTATCAGAATAAGCATGGAAAAAGTTATTTGCAGAGAACCCAAAGTTCTTACAAAATTATGTCATCACAAAGTACGTTTCTTTTCAGCAATGTTTTTTTTTTTTTTTTTGCTGTTTTGTACAGGGACAGTAGAGCCATAATATCCTTAATACTGTTGGAGAGCTTTGATTTCTCAGTGAAAAGAAGTCTTAGTTTGTGTTTGCTGGCAGCTTCATAGCACACATCCCAGATTTATAATGGGCTCCTTTTGTTTTCTGTTCCTCTTAGTTTTATGCACCCCGCTGGGTGTTAACGTACTGTGCAGGAGACCACGCCAAAACAGTCCAGTTTCATCAGAATTACAGATACGGTCAGTGGTAAGCCCCTCTGGAGCAATACTATTATTCACTTTCTGTATGAAAGAGGTTATTTCAGCTCCAACTGTATTATTTATACATGTATTTTGTTAAAAAAAATGGCATATCCCTTTGTAATTTCCCTGAACACAAGCCACCAACAATGCTGCAATTATCCAAATATACTAAGAATTGGAAGTTCCTTCTGTTTTTTTAAGGGAACAAAAAGCAGAATTCCTTTTTTTGATTGTGAAAACCATAGACAGCCTACTGCTTCACAGTGGTTATTTGCACAGGACTGAATGTGTTTTATAATCTTCTCCTAAAGTAGGTTTGAGTGCACAAGTGAAACCCTTTAAAGTTGCTTCTGTGAGTCAGACTTATCAACTCTTCTCTCAACAGCCACCAAAAAAAAAAAAGATTTTTTTTTTTGCCCTTCTCAAGAAAGTTAAAAACTTTTACCTCAACTAAAACTTCAGTGTTATGTCCACCTTTCAAATGACAGAGTTAACAGAAAACTGACATGCTTTGTGTTTTTGGAGCTAACATTCAGCAGTTTACTGATCGATTGATTTTCCTCAACTCACTTTAAAAATATCTTGCCAGTGTTACAAACTGGGTTGCCTTTCTTAATATACAACTAACCTGGGTTGCCTTTCAAAACATACAACTGACCTATTGTTTTAGCAGTAATTAGATACTTACTCCATTTAGCAGAATGCTAATATAATTCATTAAACGACTGATTACGCACGTATATATGTACATCTATATCTATCTATATTTATATATATATATATATATATATATATATATATATATATATATATATATATATATACACGGGTTCCCCACATTAGACCGACACCTCGGAAGATCGACACTCAAAACACCGACGCCAGAAAAACGACGAAGCAGATGACCGACAAGTCGTAATCCCAACAGCGAAAACACAGACAGGGGTAACTTGTGGGGGGAGACCCAGTAAGTGTGCGATAGTGTGGGACCTAGGGTTAGGGTGTGGGTAAGGTAAGTGTGCGATAGTGAGGGACTTAGGGTTAGGGTGCGAGTAAGGTAAGTGTGCGATAGTGAGGGACTTAGGGTTAGGGTGCAGGTAAGGTAAGTGTGCGGTAGTGTCGGACCTTAGGGTTAGGGTTTGGGTTAAGGTTAGTGCATAGATAGTTTTGTGTAAGGTGTAGTGTAGGTTTTTAGGTTCTTCCGAGCTGTCGGTCTAATGCAGGGAACCCATACACACACACACACACACACACACACACACACACACACACACACACACACACACAAACACACACACATATTTATCTATATATATGTATGTATATATATATATATATATATATATATATATATATATATATATATATATATATATATATATGTATATATAGACAGATATATGGGTTACCGTCATTTCATTGACAGCTCATTTCACTGACGACCAAATCAGCAAGACCAATTCATTGAAAGTTCATTTCATTGAAAACTCATTTTTCATGAAGGTAACCCATATATATATACATATATATATATATATATATATATATATATATTTATATATATATATATATATAGATATATATATATGTGTATATATATATATATATATATATATATATATATATATATATATATATATATATATATATATATATATATATATAAAGCCATGGTGGTGCAGCGGTTAGCATTGTCACCTCACAGCAAGAGGTCCTCCTGTTCGATTCTCGGCTGGAGCTCCTTCTGTGTGGAGTCTGCATGTCCTCCCCACTTTCGAGTGACGTTAATGACATGCAGGTAGGTGCGAGTGTGAATGGGCTTGCCTTCGTTGAAGGTTGGGCATCAGGCTGGCAACTTGGCACTGTAAAAATCCACTGCCATTCAAGAGCAGACCGGAGTTCTGCTGTGGCGACCCCTAACCACCGACCGGGAAAAGCCAAAAGACTTATATATATATATATGTATATGTTGTGTCTTTCGGCTTTTCCCATTTAGGGGTCGCCACAGCGGAACTCTGGTCCGCTAATGATTGGCAGTTGAT
This sequence comes from Protopterus annectens, assembly GCF_019279795.1. Classification (NCBI taxonomy): domain Eukaryota; kingdom Metazoa; phylum Chordata; order Ceratodontiformes; family Protopteridae; genus Protopterus; species Protopterus annectens. Next base: position 350,982,641 of record NC_056734.1, on the reverse strand, counting down.
TTTTACATACAGAGTTGCCAGCCCTGACGCACAACCTTCAACGAAGGTACGCCCATTCACGCATGTCTCCACGCAGAATACACTCTAGTTGAGAGTCGAACCGGACACCGTCTTACTGTGTGGTGACAACGCTACCGCAGCACCACCACCGCGGATATATATATATATATATATATATATATATATATATATATATATATATACTGAAATCAGCCCTAAATGTTTAATGGTGAGGCTATATATACTTACCCTGCTATTTTGTATTGTGTGATGGAGATATATATATATATATATATATATATATATATATATATATATATATATATATATATAGCTATATATATATGTAGCCCCATTTCACATTTCTGGAAACACTGGGAAATATAAAGGTCCTACCAAACACCCTAATATTGGATGATTTCAATTACCCAAACATTAATTGGGAGAACTACTCAAGTACTAACTCCCTTGCCCAAAATTTCCTAGAATTTATAAACTCAAACTCCCTGGATCAGCTGGTCAACACTCCCACCAGAGGTGACAACATATTGGACCTGGTCATCACCAACATGGGTGACCAGTGATCCACAACGGAGGTCAACCTCTTGCTGGTTAGATCTGACCATAAACAAATCACTTTGGATATCCACATTCCGCCCCCACCCCCGGACAAGGAAGCCACCATGAAAAACATTTCAAAAGCAAACTTCACATTACTTAAGACCGAGTTAGAAAGTTTCAAAGCCCCCATGTTAAAGGATAACATTGTCCATGCTGCAAAATCCTTTACTAATGCATTCTACGGGCACCTATAAGAATGCAGGGATCGTGCTTTCCCAAGCAAAACCAAGACTCACTCCTCCAAGAAAAAGAAACCAGTCTGGAGGACTCCTGCCATAAACAAGCTATAAAATAGAAGGAGGAAACTAGTACAGAAAAGAGCAAAATCCCAAGAAGGGAAAACATCCCTGATCAGTGTCAGCAAGAAACTACGATCCCTCATAAAATCATCCAAGGCGAGTTTCGAAAGAAAAACTGCCAAGGACTCCAAAGATAGCCACAAGGCATTCTTTAGCTAAGTCAAGAATCTAAGTGGGAAGGCTCAGATCTGCTCAGAGTTAGTGCGGAATGGTGCAAAATACATTGAACCGACCGATATTGCCAACATCCTGGCAGACAGGTTCAGCGCAAACTTCACCCCCCTCTCACCCCCAAAAGGGCCCATAACCATACCAGAAGAATGTAGAGCTCCTGAAATCACAGACACTCAGGTTAAAACAGCCCTCTCCAAAGTCAAAAACACAGCATCAATGGGACCGGACGGTGTCCCAGGCAGCGTCCTACACAAGCTCAAAGACAAACTAACCCCTCACCTAAATACACTGTTCAAACCCAGCCTCTCCACATGTTACGTGCCCATAGAGTGGCGCACAGCAATGGTTATTCTGCTCCACAAAGGTGGAGCCACAACAGACCCCGGGAACTATCGCGCTATAAGCCTGACTAGCTTGGTCTGCAAGGCTATGGAGTGAATCATCATGGAACTCATTAACAGAGACATTGGGAATCTCCAAACACTGGACCCTACAAAGTTCGGCTTTGTTAAGGGCAGATCATGCCTCCTAAACCTGGTGAACTTCTTTGAGACAGTTACCAAGGCTATAGATGAGGGAAAGATGGTACACACAGCCTACCTAGACCTAACTAAGGCCTTCAACACCATTCCCCATTCTGGTAACAAGCTCACCAGCCTGAACATAAAGCCCTACATCACAAGATGGGTTGCCAACTGGCTCATGGACAGAACCCACATGGTAAGAGTTGCGGGAGCCAGGTCTGACTCTAAACCGGTTACAAGTGGCATTCCCCAGGGCTCAGTCCTAGGACCCCTCCTGTTCGGCATATACTTCTCAGAGGTACAGGCAAGCACAGGAGGACTATGGCTTACCAAGTTTGCAGATGACTGCAAACTAGGGCTATAACTGACTCTTCAGCTGACACAGACATCCTCCAAAAGGGTCTCACTGTGACAGATACCTGGTATCAAAATCCATGCCAAAAAGTGCATAGTCATCCCCTTTGGAAAAAACAAAGTACCCACAAACTACTACATAGGTGCTAGTCCCCTAAATACGGAAGACGTAATAAGGGATCTAGGGAACCAAGTAGATGGTAAACTCTCCTTTGATAGTCACATTGCCAAAGTGGTTAGAAAATCTTTCTGCGTGGCCCACCTTATCACAAAAGGGTTCGCATCCAGATCAAAAGAGGTCATTGTGCCCCTCTACTCTTCGCTCATCAGACCCATCATAGAGTACAATACCCCATTTTGGAATGTATCTTACAAGACACCTGCAACAGCTTTAAAGACCACAGAAGTACCTCACCAAGAGCCTCTAACAGATGCCCTATGCAGCTCGACTGAAGAAACTGCAGCTGTACTCGGTTGCATACCGCCTACTCAGAGGTGATCTCTGCCTGACATACAAGGCCATGTCCAACCCAGAACTGATGGACATGCTCCACCTAAAGAAAAGCTTATCCCCTCGAGCCACACGGTCTAGTGATCTAAACCTCACCACAACAATAAATAGGACGTGCTGGAGGGATAGACTCCAGTCACAGAGACTTCCCATGCTTTGGAACAAGATTCCAATCTACATTAGGCAGAGCTCCTCGCTAACACTCTTCAAGAGAAACCTTGATGAGTGGATGGGAAACAGAAAGTTTACCCCGCGGATCACTTCAGTGGCTCTGCTGGACAGAGGCACAGGGAACTCATCTAAGGGGGCGGCGAAAGACAGCACATTCTGGCTAGGCTTATAAATGCCTTCAGGCAGATAGCCTACTACCTACCTATGAACCTATGAACCTATATAAATATAAATATATATATATATATATATATATATATATATATATATATATATATATACAGATTGATTGAAGTAAAGACACACATACCCACACACACACACACACACACACACACACACACACACACACACACACACACACACGCGCACACACACAGTAGCAGGAGTAGTGTGGGGTGAAGAGGCTGGCCTCCCTGTGCACAAGGTGTTGGGAGTGCAATCTGCTGATTAGTTGTCAGTAATACATTAATTTCTGAATAATCCCGATACACAAATATAGCTTTTTGTTAGGTCTGAAGTGCTTGCTTCTGCACTTGTTTCAGCACTTTCTGTTTTTTTTTGCTACAATTTTTTTTTAAAAGTAAGCCCTTTGAAATGATGACTGTATCAGAAGGCCTGGAGGTCCTTAGTGGAATCTTTAGTAGAAGACAGGTGAGGGATGCCGGATCATAAAACAGACACACCTTTTTTGTTGCTTCTGAACTTATAATTGAGAGGAGCCAGACTGAGGAGTGACACAGGCCACTAAATGGGACACCTACGGCCATATACATGCATACATACATACACACACACACACTCACAAACACACACACACACACACACAAACACACACACACACACACACACACACACACTCTGGAAGTATGTACTTTATAACAATCATAGCATTCTAGAAATTGGTAATGTCTTTGTATGTTTTTTTTTTCTGTGGGCTAAAACACACACACGCGTGCGTGCGCGCGCGCACGCGTGCACATGCTACTACACACATGCATACAAACAGTGAACTCTGATTTCCTGCTCAAGCCTTTTATTTAGATATATCTGGTTTCTGAACCCAATACAGCATTAGGTACATTGTTAAACTGTAGAAGCATAGCAGCGGACAATTTTTCTCTTGTACACAAAATAAATATGCCAATATAGTCCCTATATGCTCAGCTGCAAATGCAGCAATCTCAACAATTTGTGTGCATTAAACTTTACACACACATTCTAAAAGTTGTGCAGTCTCAAGTAAACAAACTACAGACATATCAAAGGCTCCTTTATTTGGGCCCTATACAGCCATTGCGAGGTTGTTGTACTCTAGATAAAGAGTGATCTGTTAAATGTAAATGAAAACTTTCTCATTCCTTTTCCAATAGTCTGTAGTCTTTGACCAGGAAAAAATACTCAACTGTAATACTCAAATGAAAGAAAGAATGAATAACTTTGAGAGATAAAGTTTGAGTTGTTTTAACCAGTGTCTTATGGATATATGTGTGTGTGTGTGTGTGTGTGTGTGTGTGTGTGTGTGTGTGTGTGTGTGTGTGTGTGTGTGTGTGTGTGCATGTTTGTGTGTGTCTGTCTGTATATCTGTATCAATATCTATATATCCATATATGTGTATATATATATATATATATATATATATATATATATATATATATAGGTTTACTATCATGAAATCGAAATTCATAATGTAAAGCTATCATGTTATCTAATCAGGAGGTCGAAATGCATGATATTAAAGTGGCTAGAATGTCGAAAATCATCCCATATGTGAAAATTCGACATTAGAATGTTTTTGTGCAAACCTCCCGTCACTGATAATGTATAGTATTTAATTTACATTCCCGAATACTTGTTAATGACCGCAGTGATATGTAAAGCACATATTGATGCTATTTCCGGCAAAACACCATTATAATAAATGTTGCCATCCAAAGCAAATGCTGTATATGTAATCTATCCTCCAGTGATGTGAACATACTGAAACGTGAAGCATAAGTGCAGAATTCATCCTGTTACATTCGCATATATGGAAGGAATGGCTGTTACTATATATAATGCATTTGTAGCTGTCCTATCATTGCACATAGCCCCCGTGTGTACATGTTAGAAGGAGCAGTGCAAAGCAACTAGTTTAGCTAGACCAAGTGAAGTCATCTCATCCCTACCTTCCAATAGTCTCATGAGTTTGGATTCCTTATCATGTAATCGTCTCCATTTAGGTGATGATGGCGCACAAGACAGCAGATGACTTTTCAAGTCTTCCAAATGATTCTGTTCTAAGTAGATGGTATGCAAGACATCCATGATATACAATTGTTTCTTGCCTAGCAGGCTCCGCAGGCGCCAATCCCATCCCTCCACTGTATTCTGGCTTCTCGGATATCCCCGTAAACATGTTTACAAATGATTCCGGAACTGCACGTCAAACAATGAAGGTAGTCTTTCACAAGTAGCACTCCATATGCCATTCCGTCTTGATCGCCCCAGAATGTAGTTGTTATGAAAAAAAATCATATAATGGTCTTCCAGTATCAGGCATATCAGCTGCAATCTCCTCTAATGTAGGTAGCACTGATTCAGGTGATACAAATGCCAATTCTGGTATCTGCTTACAAAGTAATGCAAATTTCCAAATAAAGATGCCAATCTTAACTTCTGTATTTGCCGCCATAGCAGCTGGCAAAGATGGAACCAGCAGCCCTTAGGCATACTTTAAGGGAAATTTCTAGCTGTACAATTTTCTGCTCCTTTTTCAAAATCGCCTAGAATCATGTTTGGCTTTAACACCAGTTGAAAATCAGTGTATAGTTGTATAACAGCCTTCCAAAACTGATCATAACATTCTTCAGTCTTTGAAGGCAACATGCCATACACCACAGGGGGTAACCTTGCCTTCAGATGTTCCTGTGATACTGCACTCCATTGTGCTAATCGGAAAGGTCCCATCTACCAATATAAATTCAGATGCACAAAGTATCCGCAGGTTACCCTTAGTTGTCAGTATTATGGTATTGACTGAATTACTGCGGATATGTGTGTGATGCACAATGAATGTCCCATTTTTTATTGGAAGCATATCCGCCGTCAGCTGAGTGAGTGACTCCAGGCTACACATAATTGACATTCTATTCTTAAAGCGTAGCCTACGTACCTTTTGCTTAAGTGCATCAGTATTAGAAAGACTATTAACCACATCAGTAGACGTTCCTACCAAAACCTCACTAACTATCCTACATGGATCTTCCAGAGTCTGCTCTGCTCTTCGCTTTATTGCCAGCCGTACCCTCCTTTCCTCATGTTGTACTATGTCCGGGCCATGAAAATGTGAAGTACTTTTATCCAACTTTTCACCCTCAAGACACTCCTCTGTGATACAATGAACCTTACATCTGTCGCTGTTCTTTGTGCAATACCAGTACTTTCTAATCTCAGTATATTTCTACAGATAGTACTGGTATCCATCCACACTAAGCATTTTCCGACTCCTCTGTGATAATACAGTTTGATAAATTGAGCTAATTGCACCCTGACAGTCTGACCCAGCACTTTGCTGTGACATCATGTGTACTTCCACCTGCAATATATAGTACTCATTAACAACATCTGTCAGTAACATACCTTACAATTAAACTTGGTTAACTTATATGTTGTATCGCAAAGAACCATGAACATGTGGAAGATATCACAAGTTCCTGACTGCATACAATCCACGTGTGTCTACATCAGTGAAGATACACACTCTAATAACCAGTATATGTACGCACTCCAGACCTACATTTACCTATATAAAGAATAAACACTATGTAGTCACCCTTGAAGTCATGGATTACATATCATAGTATATCACCACTTGCATACATGCGTTCAGGATCCCTGTAATCACGGCTACCATACATAGTACTGCATATCTAGCAATAAGTTAATATTGTTTGCGAAGCACACCTGCTTCTCTTTCACATACATTGCAGTCATTGTACCATACAGTGGATTCAAGTGTCTTCAGTTTAACTTGTTGTGCATAAACAGCGATTTGCAACAGACAGACAACTACATTGAGAACGACCGGAGTTATAAGTATACACGGATGCAGTGCAGCGTATATATGTATAACAAAGAATTAAATATATTTACAACATCCTGCATGGCGTACTTTTCTACAAATCTACACATACACAGCTATCATTACTATGCACTACTTATACTACTATTAAGTACTTGAATGTGTATAACACCATATCTGCTGTACATGAGACTATATTATAATTAGATGAGACTGTATTAACACTTGTTGATCCATCCTTAGTTTAACGGCACATTTTACAGATTCTAATCCAACAAACAAGTCACTTTTTCACATGACTACTTACGAATACAGACTAGATGACAGTATTATCTACTTAAGCTGCTGCAATACCGAACTACTGCATTACAGACCATGTATGAACATAATAAATACCAGAATTAATGCTGCCGACGTCATTTCCCCAAGCCAATGTTCTGGTAATATTTAAATGAAGGAGATGTCATTGAGTTTATGTAATCGAATGTGGTTTAGTATTAGATGTTCTTGCATCAACTTTATCATGATCGGACAAGTTAATGTCGACCATTTATTTTTCATACAAATAACTTTTGTACACAGTTTCACAGTTATGATATATATATATATATATGTATATATATATATATATATATATATATATATATATATATATATATATGTGTGTGTGTGTGTGTGTGTGTGTGTGTGTGTGTGTGTGTGTATATATGGATCTAGGACACTCTACCGAAAACACATTATCTTGAAACTGAAACGGGCAAGCACACTTTTGCGAAAGTGTGCAAAAAAAAAAGCAAAACGTGACAAAAAAAAAAACAATAATCACGTTTATGCCGGGGGGCAAGCCCCCCCTGCACCCCCCATGTGGGGGGGCTGTGCCCCCCTACTTTTATATTCTCACTCTGAGATCACACTACAATGGGGAAAAGGGAATATTCCCTTATCCCCACTGTGCCATGATCTCAGCAAAAGCCATTTCCCCATATTTTTTTAGCACACTTTCGCTCACCCGTTTCTGTTTCGAGAAAACATGTTTTTGGTAGAGTGTCCTAGACCCATTTATATATATATACATATATATATATATATATATATATATATATATATATATATATATATATATATATATATGTATATATATGAGTATCATTAAAACAATAATAATTTTCAATCAAATCTAAAATGATGTGGGAGAAAAATGAGAAATATTTTTTTTGCAAATTCCCTTACATCACTACACCATGATCCCATACAAAATGCTAGCAGAAAAAAACTCCATTGAAAACAGCATTTGTTCATATGAGCATTCATTGCTATTTACAGCCTGAAAAACTATTCACTCATATGAGCATTCAATGTTTCACTCAATACACATATGTTGATATAGATACAGATACAGATTCAGACACAGATATAGCTGTGGATATAGATATGGCTATAGATATACTTATAGCTTCATAGGTTCATAGGTGTGTACTAGGCTAATGGCCCTGGAGCCTATATAATGCTAGCCCAAAAAGATTCCCCAGCATCATGCCGCCCAAAGTTAGTTCCCAGTGCCGCTGTCAAGCAAGGCCATTGAAGTGATCCCTGGGGTGAACTTCCTATTGTCCATCTACTCGTCAAGATTTCTCTTAAAGAGTGCCAGTGAAATGCTCTGCTTGATCTGAATGGGAAGTTTGTTCCAGAGTATAGAAAGTCTGGGTTAGGAACCTGTCCCCCCAGCATGTTTTGTTTATTGTTGTAATGAGATTTAGGTCCCTGGAGCGTGTGGCATGGAGGGATTGGGATTTCTTTAGGTGTAGCATATCTAGCAGCTCTGGGTCAGACATGGCTTTGTAGGTCAAGCAGAGATTGCCTCTAAGTAGGCTATAAGAGACAGAGTATAGCTGGAGTTTTTTTGAGTCTGTCCATATAGGGCATGTGTGGCCTTTCCAGTTGTTGTAGGTGTCTAGTGAGGTACATACCCAAATGAGGCATTGTATTCTATAATAAGTCTAATGAGGGACAGGTAGAGAGGGATTATGACCGCTTTCTTCCTGGATGAGAAACCTTTTATAATGTGATGTGCCACATCGAAGGACTTTCTGACTACAGTGGCAATGTGGTTCTCAAAGGAGATGTTGCTGTCAACCTGTGTCCCCAGGTATCTTATCACACCTTCGGTGTTTAGTGGACTACCATCTATGTGGTAGTTCATGGGCACTAAATTTTTCCCAAAGGGACTTTTTGGCATTGAGCTTAAGGCCATGGTTCTGGCACCAGTCACTGGTGTCAGTGAGGCCTTTTTGTAGACTGTCTACATCAGCTGGAGAATCAATAATAGCTCCCAGTTTGCAGTCATCTGCGGACTTGGTCAGCCAGAGTCCCTTTGTGTTGGCTTTAACTTCAGAGAAGTAGATGCCAAACAGTAGAAGACCTAGGACTGATCCCTGTGGGACACCACTTGTAACTGGTCAGTAGTCATATTTGGAGTCCACTACTTTCACAGTGTGGGTTCTATCTGTGAGCCAGTTAGCAACCCATCTTATGACATAGGGGCTTATGCCTAGTTTAATGAGTCTATCTAGGATTTCTGAGTGAGGGATGGTGTCAAAGGCCTGGGCAAGATCTAAGTAGGCTCTGTGAACTACCTTGCCCTCATCCACAGCTCTGGTGACAGACTCAAAGAAGTCTATCAGGCTGAGCAGGCATAATCTACCTTTCACAAACCCAAACTGCATGGGGTTCAGAGTTTGGAGATTCCCTATGTCCTTATTTATAAGGTCCATGATGATGCACTCCATAGCCTTACATATCAGACTTGTCAGGCTAATGGGGCATTGGTTTCCAGGGTCTGTAGTCAGTCCCTCTTTGTGGAGTGGCATGACCACAGCAGTGTGCCATTCGATAGGAGCAAAGCCTGAAATGAGGCTGTGATTGAACAGGGTACTCAGGTGTGGTGCCAGTTCACTTTGTAATTCATGTAGAACACAGCCAGAGATATTAACAGGTCCCATGGAAGCTGTATTCTTGGCTTTGGACAGTGCAGTTTTTATCTGTTTAGCCGTGATAATAGGGACTTGGCATTCCTCAGGTATTGTGATAGGCCCTTTAGGGGGTGAAAAGGGAGTAAAGTTCGCACTGAACCTGTCAGCCAATATGTTGGCAGTATCAGTTGGTTCTGTATATGTATTGCCATTGTGCTGTAACTCAGAGCAGATCTGAGTATTGCCATGTAGATTCTTGACATAACTATAGAATACCTTGTGGTTGTCTTTAGAATCTGCAGCAATTTTTTTTTGAGCTAGCTTTAGAGGATTTGATGATGCATCTCAGATTTTTGCTGAGGCTGACAAGGGAGTTTTTCCAGTCTTGGGACATCACCCTTTTCTGCAACAGTTATTTATTTCTGTTGTAGAGTTTGTTTATAGTGGGGAACCACCAGATTGGCTTCCTTTTTTTGGAGGAGGGCTTCTTGGTTCTGTTTGATATGGCCCATTCCATGCACTTGTGTATGTGTTCATACAGTGCATTGGTGTATGATTCAGTCATGCTCCTATTTTCCATTTGCATGGGTGTTGTGAAGTTAGCCATCTCTGTTTTAATAAGTCCAAAATGGCTTTGAAGAAGTTTTTTTACAGTGGTTTCCATTAGGGGGGATGAGAGTGGGATGTGGATATCCATGGTGATTAGCTTTTGGTCAGATCTGACCAGGGAGAAGTTGATTACTGGTGTAAAGCAATGGCCGCCCATGTTAGTAATGACCAGGTCAAGGATGTTTCTACCCCTGGTGGGTGTAAGAATGAGTTGGTCCAGGGCATTGGAATTAATGAATTCCAGAAAACATTGAGCAAGTGCGTTGGTGCATGAGTAATTTTCCCAGTTAATGGAGGGGTAGTTAAAGTCTCCCAGTAGAAGGGTATTGGTTGTACCTAATATTTTTCAGTGTGTTTAGGAATGTGGAGTGGGAGTCTTGGAACATGACATGGGATCTATAGCAGGCTACAACCTGGATTGCAGTTTTACCCAGTGTTAGTTGTACCTGAAGTATCTCTGATGTGTTATGTTGGACTACTAGTCTGGAGGTGTGCATATCCATTATGAACACCACCACCTTTAGTGCTTCAGTCCAGGTTTAGGGGCTGAAAGGTGTAATATGAATTATAGAAAACCAACAAAAAAAACCAAAAACAGTCTTGAAAAAGACTGAACGATAAGAAACAACAAAGATTCCAGGTGGAAAATTTATTATTGAAACAAGTCTTAGCGCCTCGACCACCACAGCCTTCAATGAGCACACAATACATGGTAAAAATACATTCCCTTATATACAGAGTGTAAAGGACTTAATTAATAATAAATCAATTAAATTATTAAGTATTAAAGAAACTGCAATCCCTGTTAAATAAAAACCCATACCAAAAATACAAAAATATAATATAAATATAACACACAATATCTAACCTATTATATCAAATATTTCCAATTAATCTCCATATTTAAACCAAAAGGTGATAATGTATTATATTTCAATATAAAAATGGATTCTTTATATAATAACATATTTTTTAACAATCTATGATTTCCTTTTTTAATAAAAATCTGTTCCAAAACAGTAGCTTGTAACAAATCAGCATTCTGGTTATGGGTTTGTAAAAAATGTGAAGCCACAGAATGATCTGTGGCACCCCTTTTAATATTACAAATATGTTCCTGTAATCTAAGTTTGAATTTCCTCTTAGTCTCTCCAATATAAAATAAATTCCAAAGACATTTAAGGCAATAAATAACTCCCTCTGAGTGACAAGAAAATTGTTTATTAGGTATAAACCATTTGTTATTTATTCTGTCGAAGGATATTCTGATAAATTGGCATATATTACAAGACTGGCAAGCAAAAGTACCAAAATTACTTATTGGAAAATTTAACTGTTCACCAGGATGCCTAAAATATGCTCTAATCAACATACCCCCCAAATTTTGTCCCCTTTTATATGCCACTAAAGGATTAGAGGGAAGCAAATTACCCAATGTTCTATCCTTCAGCAAAAACTTCCAATAATATTTAACTGCATCCCAAATTTCTTGGCTTAACACATTATACGTAGTGACAAAATAAACATCATCCACCAAGGCCTTTTTATTTTTTTGTTTAAATTTATTCCTTGGCAAAAAATGTTTTTCCCAAAAGGTCAAGAATTTATCAACGGATTCCAGAATGGAATCCATAGAATAACCTCTGCATAAAAAAACATAAATAAGTTGATTTATTTGTTTCTCCAAATCTACAGAATCATTGCATAATCTAGATATTCTAATCATTTCACTATAAGGTAAAGATTTTATTGTATGCGGAGGGTGAAAGCTACTACCAAATAAATATTGTGGTATGAATTATAGCCTGGTAGTGCTGGGGTGCTCTCCGGAGCCTTGAACCAGGTCTTGGTCACTGCACAGATGTCGATGTTCTCCATTTTAAGGATATAGATATAGATATAGATATAGATATGGATATTGATATATATATGGTCTACCACAGATGTCCATGTGCTAGTAGTTTGTGACCTACTTGCTCACTGCCACTTGCTTGAAAAAGCAGCAGCTTGAACTCTCACAAGAGTAATCTCCTATTTTTACATAACCTTCCCAACACCTGACCTATAAAACTGTATAACTTTACTAGAACCCTAACTCTAACCCTAAAATTCCCACCCAGTTCCCAAATGAAGCCCTCATTTCCTTACCATAAAACTTCACTCCTCCCATAGCACTAAAGTCCGCAGTCACTCATTAACCTTAAACTCGAACCCCTCCTCCCTAAACCTAAATTGTGTTATTGCTCCCTAACTCTAAAACTGTGCTCCCACTTCTTAAACTTAAAACTCCCTTTATGTTCCCTAACCTTAAAACTCCTGCTCCACTTCCTAATACTAAAATTCCCCCCTCAGTCCCTTTGCACAGCTGCTGTACTTACCTTAGTCAGACTTGAATAATGCATTTGGGTAAGGTGCAGCGGCAGTCTAACTGAACTCATATTCAAGTCTGAGTGCAAGCAGCAACAGCACAAGATGCTCATGTCCCTGAATTTGAGACAGTGTGTTTTCAGCACTTGCAACTCGAGCTCTTGTAGTAGACTATTTGATATATATATATATATATATATATATATATATATATATATATATATATATATATGTGTGTGTGTGTGTGTGTGTGTGTGTGTGTGTGCGTGTGTGTTGCGGGGTTACTTATTAGTATTGAAAGACTACTTACTCGAATCCCAAATCATTGAGACGACAATATTGAAACCACATTTCCACACGCCGTCAAACCATAGAAAACGTTCACCAGGAAATGAATGACTTGGCCAGCATGTGGAAGTATGCCCTTTTCCCCACTATCGTGTGAATCTCAGAGTTGGTATATTTAGTTAGGAGATTGTACTGGACTACTAAAAATGAATGTTTCTGTTTAAGTTATGTATTTATTAGCCATGAGTTTTCTTTTGGAATACATAGCCCATCTTTTGTTCACCATGACTGCTGGATTCCTAATTGGCCATTGCCCTCCCACAGCCACTACTCAGCATTCCATTTTAGCCACCCAGTCATATAGCATAACCAAATTCCCGGTTCTCAATCCCCAAACCCTGCTTGGCCATTGTTTCTCTGACCACCCCCAATTATATCTTAATGGCATCCCCGCAGGGTGCATCCCTATAGACTATTCTAGTTTAGCCAATGGTGATAAGTAACATCAGACACTCACTGTTTTCCTGCAGTACGATTCATGTTAATTCCCTATTGGCCGTTCATTACTGCTAACTTCATATAACTGGTTTAGCTCCGGAACCAATGATTCAGATGGGCTTCAGAGTTTGTCATCCAATGACTGGTTAATTGGAACCCACCTATCACATCCAAATTCTCACTAGGATTGTCCAATGAAAATTCTTGCTCATCACTTTCCTAGTGCTATGATTATGTGGCTACATTATAATGTGGAAAATCGCGATATATATATATATATATATATATATATATATATATATATATATATATATATATATATATATATATATATATATATATATATATATATATATATATATATATATATATATATATATATATATATATATATATATATATATATATATATATATATATATATATATATATATATATATATATATATATATATAAATTTAGACACCGAGTTTGCAAAAAACTTAATATACAGTGCTCACCTGCCAGCTAGACAAAGCAAAATAAAGATTTTTTTTTTTCTGGATAGGACACGTCATTGGTTCATTGAAGTTGTTCTAATAAGTCTTTGTTTGATATTAGACTGATCATCAATAGCTTGCCACCATCTAGCTCTATCACTGTTTTTTGGAGAAAGTAGGATGGTTAAATATATATCACAAAAGCATTCATGCACATAGACACCTGCATACATGTCATGTCATTGCTTGTAGGTATGTATATTTGCCCATATCAGTAATTCTTGTTTAGTCTTCAATTCCATTCCATTATAAGGCCACTCACTGCTCTATTTATTAAAACAACTAAGAAACAAAAACTGAAACATTCTGATATCAATGTTATTTTTACATGATTTGTATATTTTGTGGCTTGCTATGCTATGTCAAAGCAAACGCATGTCAAACATACTTACAATGAGATGAGATGAGCTAACAATTTTTGTCATAGTATCCCAAAATAACTATATGTGCCCATTATCGACTGGAAGAATAAAAATAAGCTGATGACTTTGTTAATGAGGGTTTTGAAAATCAACTGGAAGAATATGCTGCCTCCAATAACATTCTAGACTTCCTGTTTTAGTTTTGGATGTATTTATTTATTCATCCTTTGTTCATTGTGTTAGTCCCATTAGGCTAGCTGCTTATTTTCAGGAGAGACATGAGGTGATATTTATAATACTAGGACAAATTTGGCTAGGGCAATGAGGAACTTTTGATATCCTTTTTGATAGGTTCTGTAGAATCTTTTACATCCACCTGAGTTACTACCAACTCAAACAGATGTGACCTCAGTTTAACTTCTCAGCCAAAGGACCAATAACTGAGGGCTACAGCACCCTACTTATGCTGCACTGCAGAGTCAACAATCCATATACCTGGTGCTGGAATAGAACCCACAACCTTCTGCACCAAAAGTTTGCGTGTACCTGTTACGCTACTGACAATAACTCACAATTTTGCATATTCATGTTCAGTAACAATATTGAACAAATTAGTTTAGGTTTCAAAAAGATTTTCTTTTGTTTTTCTTTTTGTTTCTCATTTAGCACAGCTGATGCTCCAGTCACAAAGTTCATTTTATCACCAATAAAATGTAAAAAGGAATTATTGTCAGTTAATTTATTATATCTGGCAACAATTTTTACCTGTTTCTTTTAGAATTTCTACAAATTTCTTGTTTTTTTTTTCAGTTATTACAGCTGATGTAGTTCTGAACTTCATTTAACAGTAAATAATTCAAAATGGAACTCGTCAGTTTATTTACATCTGATATCACACTGAATGATACTCAGTTTGGAAAGACATACTATGTCACTGTACAACTTACCCCTGTACTGACTTAGTACTGCATCTACACACATTTCCCTATGACCCACACAGAGTTTACAAAATTCTCTGCTGTTAAAAGTGAAAACATGTGCATGTCATCTATTTAGTTCCTTTACTACAATTACAGTTGAGAACCCAGCCACTGGGGATGCACAAGCCAGTGCATTTCTTTGTGCCGGTCCCAAGCCCGGATAAATGGGGAGGGTTGCATCAGGAAGGGCATCCGGCGTAAAACCTCTGCCAAAAATTACTGATGCGGAGAACTTTTCATAATTACATACCGGATTGGTCGAGGCCCGGGTTAACGACCGCCACCAGTACTATTAGCCAACAGGGTGCTGGCGGAAATTGGGCTACTGTTGGCCGAAGAAGAAGAGGAGGGGGAAGGCATGCCCGAAGGCAGGAAGAGAGGAGGAAGGTTAGGAGTGTAGTACTGAGGGTAGGAACTTTGAATGTTGGCAGTATGACTGGTATAGGGAGAGAGCTAGCTGATATGATGGAGAGAAGGAAGGTTGATATATTGTGCGTGCAAGAGACCATATGGAAGGGAAGTAAGGCCAAGTGTATAGGAGGCGGGTTCAAATTGTTCTATCATGGTGTGGATGGCAGAAGAAATGGGGTAGGGGTTATCCTAACGGAACAGTATGCCAAGAGTGTTTTGGAGGTGACGAGAGTGTCTGATAGAGTGATGTTTATGAAGCTTGAAATTGATGGTGCAATGATGAATGTTGTTAGTGCATATGCTCCACAAGTTGGGTGTGCGATGGATGAGAAAGAAAAATTTTGGAGTGAGTTGGATGAAGTGGTGGTGAGTGTACCCAAGGGTGAGAGACTAGTGATTGGAGCAGACTTGAATGGGCATATTGGTGAAGTGAACAGAGGGGATGATGGGTAGGTATGGTGTTAAGGAGAGGAAAGCTGAAGGTCAGATGATTGTGGATTTTGTGAAAAGGATGGACATGGCTGTAGTGAATACGTATTTTAAGAAGAGGGAGGAGCATATGGTGACGTACAAGAGTGGAGGAAGATGCACACAGGTGGATTATATCCTATGTAGGAGGGCCAGTCTGAAGGAGATTGGAGACTGTAAAGTGGTGACTGGGGAAAGTGTAGTTAAGCAGCATGGAATGGTGGTCTGTAGGATGATGTTGGTGATCAAGAAGCGGAGGAGGAGTGTGAAAGCAGTGCCAAGGATTAAATGGTGGAAGTTAAAAAAGGGTGATTGTGAGGTGGAGTTCAGGGAAGAGTTAAGACAGGCACTGGGAGGCAATGAAGAGTTACCGAATAGCTGGGTAACTACAGCAGAGCTAGTAAGGGAGACTGCTAGGAAGGTGCTTGGTGTGACATCTGGACAGAGGAAGGAGGACAAGGAGACATGGTGGTGGAATGAGGAAGCACAGGAGAGTATACAGAGGAAGAGGCTGGCGAAGAAGAAGTGGGATTGTCAAAGAGATGAAGAAAGTAGACATGAGTATAAGGAGATGAGGTGCATGGCAAAGAGAGAGGTGGCAAAGGCTAAGGATAAGGCATATAGAGAGTTGTATGAGAGATTGGACACTAAAGAGGGGGAAAAGGACCTGTACCGATTGGCTAGACAGAGGGACAGAGCTGGGAAAGATGTGCAGCAGGTAAGGGTGATAAAGGACAGTGAGGGAAACGTACTCACAAATGAGGAGAGTGTGTTGAGTAGATGGAAAGAGTACTTTGAGGGGCTGATGAATGAAGAGAATGAGAGAGAGAGAAGGTTGGATGATGTGGGGATAGTGAATCAGGAAGTGAAGCAGATTAGCAAGGGGGAAGTAAGGACAGCTATGAAGAGGATGAAGAATGGAAAGGCTGTTGGCCCAGATGACATATCAGTGGAAGCATGGAGGTGCTTAGGAGAAATGGCAGTGGAATTTTTAACCAGATTGTTTAATGAAATTTTGGAAAGTCAGAGGATGCCTGAGGAGTGGAGAAAAAGTGTTTTGGTACCTATCTTTAAGAATAAGGGTGATGTGCAGAGGAGCAGTCACTACAGAGGGATAAAATTGATCAGTCACAGCTTGAAGTTATGGGAAAGAGTAGTGGAAGCTAGGGTAAGAAGGGAGGTGATGATTAGTGATCAGCAGTATGGTTTCATGCCAGGAAAGAGCACTACGTATGCAATATTTGCTCTGAGAGTGTTGTTGGAGAAATACAGAGAAGGTCAGAAGGAGTTGCATTGTGTCTTTGTGGACTTAGAGAAAGCATATGACAGGTTGCATAGAGAGGAGTTGTGGTATTGTATGAGGACGTCGGGAGTGGCAGAGAAGTATGTAAGAGTGGTACAGGATATGTATAAGGGTAGTGTGACATTGGTGAGGACTGCGGTGGGAGTGACAGATACGTTTAAGGGGGAGGTGGGATTACATCAAGGATCAGCTCTGAGCCCTTTCTTATTTGCAATGGTGATGGACAGGTTGACAATGAGATTAGACAGGAGGCCCTGTGGACTATGATGTTTGCAGATGACATTGTGATATGTAGTGAGAGTATGGACCAGGTTGAGGAGACCCTGAAGAGGTGGAGATATGCTTTAGAGAGGAGAGGAATGAAGGTCAGCAGGGCTAAAACAGAATATATGTGTGTAAATGAGAGGGAGGGTAGAGGAATGGTGAGGATGCAGGGAGTAGAGTTGGTAAAGGTGGATGAGTTTAAGTACTTGGGATCAACAGTTCAGAGTAATGGTGAGTGTGGAAGAGAGGTGAAGAAGAAAGTACAGGCAGGGTGGAATGGGTGGAGAAGAGTGTCAGCAGTGATTTGTGATAGATGGGTACCAATAAGAGTGAAAGGGAAGGTCTACAAGAGGGTAGTGAGACCAGCTATGTTATATGGGTTGGAGACGGTAGCATTGTCAAAAAGGCAGGAGTCAGAGCTGGATGTTGCAGAGTTAAAGATCTTAAGATTTGCACTGGGTGTGACTAGGATGGACAAAATTAGGAATCAGTATATTAGAGGGTCAGCTCAGGTTGGACAGTTTGGAGACAAAGCAAGAGAGGCGAGATTGCGTTGGTTTGGACATGTGCTGAGGAGGGATGCTGGGTATATTGGGAAAAGGATGCTAAGGATGGAGCTGCCAGGTAAGAGGAAAAGAGGAAGGCCTAAGATCAGGTTTATGGATGTGGTGAGAGAGGACATGCAGGCGGTTGGTGTGAAAGAGCATGATGCAGAGGGCAGGAAGAAATGGAAACAGATGATCCGCTGTGGCGACCCCTAATGGGAACAGCTGAAAGAAGATGATGATGATGACTACAATTACAGTTGAGAGCTGTATTATTTTCATCATGACAATTCCTTATAAACAAAGATCTAGTGCAAATATAGGGAATTATATCATACATTTATTATGATTATGGTCACCAAGAGGTATGATGGAGCTATAGAGAAGCATGCCTACAAAGTCAGGTATTTCATTCAACATAATGAACAAAGGAGTCTACAATCAGTTAAAGTCAAGGCCTAAGTTAGTACTTACTACCAATGGGTATATGCTTACAGTTCTGCTAAACCATTAACAATAAAGGTATACTCACAGACATATGTCAGTACAAATTAAAGCACAGCCTGGAAAAATATGTCTTGAAAGGCAGATGAATTTTGTGTACTCAAACTACAGCAAAAGTAATGGATGGTCTTCCTACCCCAAATATAGTACAAGGAGAAACTAAAAAAAATAATAATAATAAATAAATAAAAGGCTAGAAAACATAGGTGCAGAATGTGATGACACACATTTAAAATCAACATTGTTGGATATCTTTTTCAGATATCAATCAGTGTGAGAAAAAAGGCAAGGTGTGATGAAGCAGTGAAAAAAGCATATATGTGATACCAAAGTGTACATTTCCTAGTGCAGTCCCATTGTTACAAATAGAGAAAGAAAAATGTATTCCATATTACAGAAGGTGAGCACTTTTTAAAAAAAAATGCCCACAGATGGTTTAAGACTGATGCAGATGTCCTCAAACTGAAAAGATATACATTTTGCAAAGATGGCATTATCCCTCCAAAATTAGTAGTGCACATTATTAAGAGCAGAAGGCTGGTCCTTCCCATTTCTTTAAGAATATGTGTACAGAAATATTATACAAAGCTCATTTGAGTGTTGTAAAATGAAAGGAGTTGCAAAATACTATGTATGATCTCCCTAAATGGATGTAAAGAGAAAGTATGCTGAGTAACTGCTTAGAGTACCAAATAGCAAATGTTAGAAAAAACAATGCACAAGTAGTTCAAATGACAGAATTTCCAGACTCTGTATGCAGAAATATTAATATTACTTTCTAAGGAAAACTCAAAATCTCTATCTTTTAGTTATGACTGATAAATATTCTATATAACATCTAATAGAACCAATACTTTTTACCTCAACTAAAACTATTGTATCAGGCATATACAAAATCTTCTCAATGTTAGCCATTCCCAAGTCAGCCACATCAGGAAATGCGTCACTTTTTGGTAGTACACATTTCAAGCAATTTTGTAGTTACTTTGCTATTAGTCACAGGTGAAAACTGCTACTATGACCACAAAGTAATGGCACTGCACTTTAGAATGGCTCAAGGCCAGCACAAGCAAAGCAAATGGAACTGCAAACCTTAAGCATCCTGAAAATAAGTTTACACCATGCTGAGGGATATGGAGCTATGATCCGTTCTGTAGCTGGTGTTTCTTCATCAAGCCTTATATTTAAGTGAGACAGGGTATAATTCAGAACCATTAAGCAAGACAGTCTGTGTTAATGAGAAAAGTGGACCATAGCAAACGCTCAAATCTTTGTCATCTACAACTTTAAACATTATAAATGGCAAATGTTCCATGATCACCATTAAAATTATTATTTCATTCTTCAGTAACCCCTTTAATCCAACTGAGGATTACAATTGACCTGAAGCCTGTCCTTGCTGTCAGAGACTACATGGCCATGAACTATCCCAGAATGTGTTAACCTATCACATGACTTACACATGTATATACACACACAATAAATGCACAATACTGGGGACACCAATTCACCCTTAGCAAGTCTTTGGGATGTGATATATTCTGGCAAGATCTGTTTTATTTTTAATATTATTTATACTGAAAAAATCACTCATCTTGTTTGAAATGTTTTAAGGCAGACAGATTGCCAACTTTCTTCCAAAAAGAAGGTAGTGAATGTGTTGCTAGCATGAAAAAGACCACAAGAACTGCCCAGCACCTTTTATTAGGTATTATGCCTCAGTGACACAGCAATTAAAAATTATATAGTGAGAAACAGAACCAGCCACCTGGAAGTCCAAAAGTCTTTCCGTTGGATCATTAGTCATATTGGAAGCACTCTATCATAGATTTACATTGTGGCTAGACTTCTGACCCCTACTTACACTGCAGCTTCTTGACTGGTACAGCTGCAGGAGTGGACAGGCTCACTACACTGTATACCTTCAGTACTATTAGCTCCAAGCCCATTCATAAAGTCAAGCATTACAGATTACAGCATGCCATTAATGGAAATGCTGCGAATGCTGATAAGCTCAGGTAATCAGTAGCTGTCAAATCAAACTAATCAGTTAGAATGAGGCAGTCGGTATGAATATGAATGACATATTCTAGGTTTGAACCATGCGTAAATGGGTGTACCTTCGTTGAAGGTTGTGCATCAGGGCTGGTAACTCGGCATGTAAAAATCAACTACCAATCATTAGCGGACCGGAGTTCCGCTGTGGCGAACCCTAACCGGGAAAAGCCGAAAGACACAAACAATTCTAGGTTTGAAGCAGTTATGGTGATTTATTTTATTTGTACTAAGCGTGGAGACATGCGTGAATGGGCATACCTTCATTGAAGGTTGTGCATCAGGGCTGATAACTTGGCACGTAAAAATCAACTACCAATCATTAGCGGACCGGAGTTCCGCTGTAGCGACGACTAACCGGGAAAAGCCGAAAGACACAAACAATTCTAGGTTTGAAGCAGTTATGGTGATTTATTTTATTTGTACTAAATTAAAATTTCTGTTCATCAACTGAAAAAGCTGTCTGTGATCTTATTTTTAAGGAACTGTCATAAGTTCATGAACATTGGCAAGGAACAAAGGTACTGATTATGTTTCTTCTGTGATGACAATGGCTGTTTGCTCTTACAGAACAGGCCTGCTGCCTTCCTCTGAAAGACTGCTACAACTCTTGAACAGGTCCACCGAGAACAGGATCATGGCTAATGAGACTCTAAGCCGGGTAATAGACTGCCCCCCCAAGCCATATCAATATCTCATTCCTTGGCTGTCTTTCCTCAAGTACCATAAAGCACTGTTCAAACTTGTCCATGTACATACTCTTATCTTCTTCACTTTTGCATGGATCACAAATATTTTGAGTTAATATTAAAACTTTTATTTCAAATTTTATAGCAGAAATACTGACAGCCATTTCCTAAACAAAACACAAAACTCTCACATTGAAAACATTTCTTCCCTTAAAGCTCAAATTTACTGAAAGTGCATCTGACAAGCCATTAAATTACAATAGATATGCCAATATTCCTAGCCAAATAGCTTATAACAAAGCACTAATTAGCAGCTAAGTGAAGGGTACAGGAATTAAAAAAAATGTATAACAGATTTGATAACATACTGAGACAGCCCACTGGACATACATGTCCCTATTCAGGGGCAGCGGCTTGGACAGAGTAAAACAGAAGACAAATGAAAGCCGAGAGAATCAAACTTTGCAATACTAGTGTCAGATAAACTATTTAAGCAGAAAAAGTGCATTTCACTCCCACAATTCTACAAAAAAGCTAAATTAAAATGTATTCATAGTAAAAACATTTAACTTGTAGACTTCATGCTGCTCAGTTTTTTTTTTTTGCAGCAAAATAAAATACATTGTTAGCAGTAAACAAAAAAAGAAAAGAAAGGATCATGCCTAAAGAACATGACTCATATGGTAATGCTCCTATTGTTTACTACTACTTCATTTCCTTATACACACAGGTGACCATCAGTTACATCACCTTGTACAACTGCGTACACCTCAGACATTTGCTTGTGATCAAATGAATGGACAGATAAATGCCTAACTGTATTCCAGCTTGCAGCTGTGAGAATAAATCCAGTACAACCCATTGCACCACCCATGACCATCCAACCTGTTATCTCGTGAATCAGAGACAAAGACCCAAAATCTGGAGCAGATTTTAATATTGCTCTTATATACTTAAAGTTGCCAGTATAACATATTTTGCATTAGCAATTATTTTCTTAAAGGTATAAATTCTGAAGCACATGTATTGTCATTTAGTGACTGCAGTCCATAAGACTTTACCAGAAAGACACAAACTTTTATAAGCAACAGACCACAAATATGAGGAAAAATCAGGGACATTTGAGAACTTTGCCCTCTGTGCACAGGTATGCCTGCATGTACACACACAGTCACCCACACAAAAAAACACACATACACACACACACGCATGTGTGTGTGTGCAAACACACACACACACACACACACACACACACACACACACACACACACACACACACACACACACACACACACATATACGCACACACAGATGTGGCCATCAGTTACAGCCATTTGTGTGACTGTGCACCTCAGATTTCTGTGATCAAGTGAAAGTATGAATACATAAATACGGTCCAAGAATGTATCTGAGCTCACTGCTGTCAGAACCATATAGTGCAATCTATTGCAGCACCCCTCTACCCTCTCATCTCCTTAGCTCAGTAATCAGAGAGACAAAGACCTGAAAATCAAGAACAAATTGCAAATATTACACTTATAGGTCCAGACACATACAGCAACTGGAATGCTCACAGAAATACCTTACTAAAAGGATACAAGGCCTAAGCAATATGCCTGACAAGGACCAACTCAAAGCCCCGTCTCTATATTCAGTGTCCTAAAGACTGTTAAGAGGTGATGTGTGTCTGCCATACAAGGAATTGTCTGACCCAATACTGATGGATTACTGGCCATCAGCAAGTCACACAACATCAGAAATACTTGGTCTAGTAATATATATCTCATTTGCAAGATCAACAGAACAGTTTAAACGCATAGGTATATCTTACAGAGGATACTCCTGCTCTGGAACAGACTGCCCATTCACATAAAACAAAGTTCATCCCTGTCTGTATTCAAGCAAAACTTAGATCTATGGATGGGAAATTTACTACAAGACTGCCTCCTGTACTACCAACGGAAAGAGGCAGCTCCTAAATTCTTTATCCCATGTATGGGATACAACACTACAACTACAGCTGTTCTTTCTGTCTCTGTTTCTCTCTGCCGCACTTTCTCGGAATAAAACAATAAGTAGCAGTTTCATAGACTTGTATTTAAAAGACAACAGCTCGCTCCATAAAATATTTTCCTGCCATAGCTCTCAAGAATATTGCTTAAAAATCAGGATATAGCCGCAAAACAAAGGCGCATTTTAAATATTCCTGTACTTCACTTAAAGTTTAGCCGCATTAAGGTGCATTTTCTGCTCATGAAATTCTAATCTCTGGCAAAAAATGATTGTGATTCTCAGTAATTTACCAGAAAAACAAGTGCAACAAGTGACAATCTGCAAACCTGGGAACAGTTAGAGAGGTATATTTATTACCTTGCCTGTCTAGCCTGTGTAGAACATCTACAGCAAAATCACAATTATTTCACTTACTATGTATGACAATGTTAGTGACACAAAAACAAACCTTCACTTTAGCTTGGAGTCACACTCATTAGGCATACTATTTCTTAACAAAAATAAACAAGCGTATAAAGATGCAGGACACATTAGACAAATAAATGAATAAAATAAAAATATAGCAATAATTTCTTACTAATTATGGCTAACCTTATCTAGCATACTTGCTTTATGTACCAGTAAAGTGGAAAGTAAATTCAGTGTCTAAATACCACTAGGTTCCTGTCACAGATGCATAGATGCCTTGTTATCTCATTGGTCATTCTACTGATCCCATCAGGCACCTGTTTGGCTCAAGATGGAACTTATAGAAAATGTATGCTTCTCTGTATGTTTCATTCACATGAATTGCAGCATTTAAAGGAGACTATGCTCAGAGATGCTGAAGGTATGTTACAGATGTGTGTGTTTGATGGGATTTGTGTCAAAAGCACAAATGGTACATTTCATAAATTGCACCATAGGTGTTAAAGAATTCACAGATGTGGGTCAGAAAAGTTCATTTTTTATTGCTTATAGGTCCCCCAGTTATCACTAGACTGTTGGCAGCTGCCTAGGTTGGATTCCACTTCTCTCCTCACCAATCCTCTCTGCCAGACCCATCACATTCCCAAGTTGCTAATTGAACTTGTGTCACCAGTGCCATACTCTGTGCTTTATCCAGCTATGCCATTCCAGATTAGGCTGTCTTAGTTCTATAACTTAAATAATATTATTTAGTTTAATCTTTGTTTAAGTACAGTTGGGCCCTTTTTGTCAGCAATGCTTCTTTCTAATTTGTTAGTTGTGGTCATTTTTTTATTTTATATTTTAGTCTTTTAGTTTCATTGGTCTGGTGCTAATATTGATTATTTTAATTCCTAGGGTGTTCATATTTCTCTCTATATCTATCTGATGATCTACATGTATATATATATATATATATATATATATATATATATATATATATAGATAGATATATATAGATATAGGTATATAAATGTATATGGAATGTGGCTTTGTGGGTTCTGTGTGTGTGTGTGTGTGTGTGTGTGTGTGTGTGTGTGTGTGTGTGTGTGTGTGTGTGTGTGTGTGTGTGTGTGTGTGTGTGTGTGTGTGTGTGTGTGTGTGTGTGCGTGTGTGCGTGTGTGTGCGTGTGTGTGTGTGTGTGTGTGTGTGTGTGTATGTGTACACGTGCCCAGGTCCTTGTTTTGTTTCAGGTCCTTGTTTTGTTTCATCTTTTCTTTTGTTTTATTTTTATGTTTCTGAGTGCAGTTTTACATTCAGTGCCAGTTGGCATGATGGTTAAGGTCTTCGCCTCCAATGCAAAAGGTTCAAGTTTCAATCCTGACTTACAGACAATCCCTGTTTGGAGTTTGCATGTTCTCCCTGTGTCTCTTGGGGCTCCTCCTGTTGAACAGAGTGTGTGTTGTACCTTTAAGAGCTATTGTAGTTTATGAGCATGTGCAAGCAAGAGTGTCATTTTGAGTGAGAAGCCAGAGTGAAAGCATGTATGTGTGTAGCAGTCAGTAAGTTAGTTCATTTAGGTTTTATATTCCAGTCATACATTCTGATGTGTTTGTGTGTAATAAACAACTTAAATGAACACTCAGACCTCACCGTCTTATTTGAATGCACAAGACGAGCGACATGGTGTCAGAATGGGATCTAAAGTGAAACTTCTTCAAAACCATAAGGCACGCAGTTATAATTGGAGGAATATACATGAGTGAATCATCTGAAGCTCAAACAACTCACAATCAGGTCAGAAAGATAATTCCAGGTACTAAAACTCATTTAAATGATTTTTACTCAATGACTATAAAATGAAGCATTCAAAACATTCAAAACTAATTTCTAACTAAATAAAATGTTCAAAACTGCAACATATTAATACAAGTACTCAAAATGCTTACAAAATTGCTTAAAATAACTTATGAATCACATAAAATGTATAAAAAAGGGAAAACAACAGTATTTTTCACTATGTGCTTCTTTTTCATATTAACTAAAGCTATTTGAAATATCTGAAGTGTGCCAAGTGTTGACAAGTGTGTGCAGTATTACAGTGCAATTATTTTGCAGAATACAGTCATTTTGAAGAGATTGTCATGCAGTTGAATATTTTTCAAGTACCTCGTGTGCATGTTTGACATAATTATAAGGGCCAAGTCTGTACTGTTTCTAAAAACAATTTGTTGAGATGGCAGAAGGCTTTTGCAGACCTGCTCCACTTGTGTTTGATAATAATGTTGCAGAAAACTGGAGCGTGTTTGAGCAAGAGTGCAATATTTTCATACAGGCTGCTTTTTCTGATAAAGACACACACACAAAAGCAGTTATTCTGCTTAATATAGCTGGTTCAGAAGCCATTGAAAGGAAGCATTCATTTGTGTATGCACCTGCTGTGTTTGCAGAGGAAGTGGGGAAAACTGCCATATTGTGGTACCGGCTTAAATGCTAAAATGTAGATTCAGAGAAATTTGCAACCCCCAAATGAATATTACAATGGAAAGGCACATATTTTACACAAGGGATCAAAAGCCTGATAAAACTTTTGCAGCATATATAACCAATTCGAGAAATAAGGCTAAAACGTGCAGATTTGGTGATCTGTGAAATGAGTTGATAAAAGACAGGCATGTGTGTGGTATTAAAGATGATGCAGTGAGAAAGATTTTGCTTTGAGACAGTGATTTAACATTAAGCAAGGCCATAGAGATTTGTCAGACATATGAGCTTCCAGGAAAGCACATGAGCATGCTTACAAATGAGAAAAGCATGCTTGCAGTGCCTTCCAGTGCTAATGCTGATATTATGAAGCATAAGGTTAAAAGATACAGGCCTAAGGTTGTGGTCACTTCAGTAAAACCCAGAGCAGCTACATTAAAGCCCAGGGCACACTCAGTAAAGCTGAGGAGTGACTCAGCAAAACCTGTGACAATCCTCATAGTCAACTGTCGTAATTGCGGAGGTAGCTATGAGTCCAAGCGAAAGAAGTGCTTAGCTTTTGGTCAGCAGTGCCACACATGTAAAAAGCTGAATCATTTCAAATGGCTCTGTAAATCTAAAGGGGCATATTCTTTTATTTACAAAGATCATTAAAAAAGGCAAACTGATCAATTAGAAAGCTGCAACCCTTCTTTTTATGTTGATAGTGTGTCTGTGCTTGGTAAAAAAGTCAGTGCAGTAGATTTGTGGGGAAAGAATGAAGTATTTTGTACTATTCAGATCAATGGAAGACCTGTATAGCTCAAAGTTGATACTGGTTCAAAGTGCAACGTTATGTCTGCAGATATGTTTGCTAGAGTAAAAGGTGATGAGAAACTTGATCTGGCAAAGTGTGAGAAGCTTGTTGCTTATGGTGGTGAAGAAATTCAAACTGAAGTCTCAGTAGTGCTTTCATGTTATTCTGCTGGGAACAGCTATAATTTGCAATTTTACAAAATCAAAAGGCGTGCAATCATTATTAGGCCTCATAAAGAGTTTGAGAATGGGCCTGCTTTCATTTAATAAAGAAGTTCACCATATAAGCACACATAACAACGAGAATTTTGAACAAACTATTTTTCTGACTATGCTGAGCCCAGTCATTAGACCAGCATGGAAAGTTCCAGTAGTCTTGCAGGGCAGTGTCAAAGCTGAGCTAGACAGAATAGTGTACCTAGGAGTAATTTGTCCAGTAGAAGAACTAATTGAATGGGTATCCTCCATGTTGGGATCTCATAAGAAAAGCTCACATGCTATTAGAATAGGTATGGATCCAAGAGATTTGGACAAAGCACTAAAGCAGCCTCATCATCCAATGTGTACATTTGAAGAAGGTGCTGCCCTTATGCCAAATGCCACTGTTTTTTTCTGTCTTAGATACAAAAAGTTAATTTTGGCAGATTTTGCTTGATTGAAGAACAAAAAGAACCCCTTCAGATAAACCAGATTCCTAGACTACCTTGGTCGACAGTAACTACAGATATTTTCAAATGGAATGGTCAGCATTACTTGGTATTAGTAGACTCTTATTCAAATTGGTTCAAGATTGTCCTACTTCCTAACTTCACTTCTAGTGCTATCATTATGAAATTGAAGAGGTATTTTATTGTCCATGGTAGTCGGCACAAAGTCATTTCTGACAATGGTGCACAGTTTACAAGTCAACGGTTCAAAAGATTTGCTGAGACATGGGACTTTGTTCATGTTACTAGTAGTCTTGAATACCCACAATTAAATGGCTTGGCTGAACGTGCAGTTCAAAGTGGAAAACAGCTGTTGGAGAAATCCAAATGAGACAATACTGATGTTTTTCTTAATCTGTTTAATCTCAGAAAAATTCCTTGTGACAATTTAGTTGGTTAACCTGCTCAGAGACTTATGTCAAGACAATCCAGAACCACACTACCAATCAGTAAAAATTTGTTAATTCTGAGTGCTAAAAACAACAAAGCAGTAAAAGCTCAACTCTAAAGAAGTGTTTCTCCTAAAAGTCCTACTATGACAAAACCAGCAAGCCTCTGAATCCATTAAAAGAAGGAGAGATAGTGAGAATGCAGACAACAAAAGGATTTGACCGAATAGGAGTTGTGAAACATTTGTGCGAGAAACCAAGATCGTACATCATTGATCACAAGGGATGGAATTCAGGCAGAATCAGAAACATTTACTGCCGGTGTCCAAGCCAGTGTTACAGCATCTTGCCTGTAATGGAGATTTTTAGAGTGATTTGTCCAATGTTCCTGTTTCAGAAAACATTTCATCTGTTCCTTTTCCTGAAAGTATCTGAGAATCCTGAAGCAGAACATTCCCCATTGACTGTCTCTGTTGCTAAAGCCAGTTCTGATTATTACAGTACAAGCTCAGGTCATATCTCAAGACCTAGTCCTAGATACACGGCAATCTGATAATGATTGTTACTGTTTCTATATGTCTGTATAATTTGTATGCACATCTAACTGTCATTTTCATTTGCATGACAGAATAGTTAAAAGTGGGAGGATTTAGATCAGAGTATGTGTTGTACCTTTAAGAGCCATTCCATTCTATGGGCATGTGCATATAAGTACTGAGCATGTGCAAACAAGAGTGCCATTGTGAGTGAGCAGCCAGAGTGAAAGTATGTATGCGTGTAGCAGTCAGTCAATTAGTTTGTTTAGGTTTTATGTTCCAGTCATCCATCCTGATGTGTTTGTGTGTAATAAACAACCTAAACGAAAACCCAAGTCTCATCGTCTTATTTGAATACACAAGACGAGTGACACCTCCCACCTTTGAAAAACATGCTGAGTGTTTCCATCTCAAACTCAGCAAAGAATAGAATTGTTGGCAGCAAATTTCTATAGGGGAAGAGTTTTATAAAATACTTTGGGCATCTACTGTTGCACTCAGTATCCTCAAGATAGGACAACCCACACCTTAGACTGCATGCCACAGCAGGGCTAGATACTTGATGGAATAAAACATGGTTCTAGTTGATTTGTTTGTGTTGACTAAAGTTGCCAAGTGGACATGGGTAATTTGCCAGTGATAAGTGGGTTGAGAACCAGGCATACTAACTGTGGGAGGGGTGTATATGCCCCTATTGGCCAGGGTGTGCCTGCCATAAAACATAGCAGCCCTTGGTCAATAAGCTACTGGCCTGCCAGTGTTCCATTGCCCAGCTTGGGTTACCTAGTATAGCTCTGTTGAGTGAAAGGCGGACATTAAACCAATCAACCTGCCAAACGTGAACTAAGAATTGCTATGGTCAGTGTATGTCCCCTAACAGGACGAGGCTTGGAGGTGGATGACATGATGGTAAGCAGGACACTGCACATCCTAGCAATCTATGGGATCCAGAGTCTACTACTCAGGAGAAGGATATGCTAGAAATGGTGTGGGAATTGTGGTGAGGGAGAGGAATCAGAAGACATTGAGGGATAGCATCACAATTAGTGACAGACTCATGGCAATCAGACTCTAGTGTAATGTTAGGGGAGTATTCATAATCTCAACCTATACCTCACAGCAGGGTTGTGATAGTGGGAAAAAGAGTGCATTCATACAGCATTTGCAGGACTACTAGATAAAGCAGGACAACATGAATTGGTATTGATAATGGGTGACTTGAATGCATGTATTGGGACAGACAGAATAGGATATGAGGACTGACTGGGCCCACCTGGGCAACATGAATAGGACAGGCCATTCTAGACTTCTGTCTGGCAAATGACTTGATAATTGCCAACAGACACTTCAGAAAGTGAGACAGTCACAAGATCACATATGAAAGTGGACAACGTGCAAGTCAGGTAGACTTCCTCCTAGTAAGGAAAGGGCACTGGGGTAGAATCAGTGATTGCAAAGTCATACCCAGTGAAGTGGTTGGCCCACAGCATAAACCATTAGTTGCCACAATAAGCTCCAAGCAGGGGTGACAAAATGGTCTAAGCTCAACAGAGATCAGGCTGAAGACCTAGAAGTTGACAGCAGAGAAAGCACAACAGTCACAGCAGTCACCTGTGACTGGTCACCCCTGAAATACCTCCCAATAGATAATGCCGTGAAATACTTTAACTCTAAATTTCTAACCATTTTAGACAGCCATGCCCCATTACGCAAAGTTAGAATTAGAACCAAACCAGCACCATGGCTCACCAAAACGACCAAACAAAACATCCTCCAAAGAAATAAACAATGGGCCAAATGGCACTCACCAAAAAGCTCCTCAGACCACCTGCAATTCAGACAGCTAAGAAATGAAACAAAAAAAGCCATATTAGCCGATAAAAGAAACTACTACTACCAACTACAACAAACCAACCAAAATAATCCCCAAAAATTCTGGCGAGGTATCAATAACCTCCTACACCCTGGATGCTCATGTACTCCCTCTCCCTCTGGCTCTGATCACAACAATCCCATCCAAATAGCTGACTCATTTAATACTTTTTTCACTGAAACCATACAATCCCTAGCCAACCAGCTATCCCCTAGCATCCCAGGCTCTGCCACAACCTTTACCAATAATTCTCATCAATTTCATTTTCAGCCAGTGCCCACTTCACTTATCTGTAACCTCATACAGAAACTTAAAACCACTACTCTCTCTGCTGATAAATTACCTGCAGAATACCTGCAAAAAGCTGCTAAAGTCATAGCCTACCCCATATACATCCTCATTAACAGAGCTATTTCTGAAGGATCTATTCCCCTAATCTGGAAAGTCTCTCACGTAATTCCCCTGCATAAGGGGGGTAACTCCAAAGAGTTGTCCAATTATAGGCCCATAGCTATTCTATCTCCTTTGGCAAAAATAATGGAAAAATGTATACACATACAACTGTTAACCTACCTACTCGATCACAATTTATTAGCACCCTGTCAACATGGCTTTAGACCATTTCATAGCACCACCTCTGCTCTCTTATCCTTCACTAACCATATTAACAGTAATCGTAATATTGATACTCTATCCTCAGCTGTTTTTATTGACCTGTCCAAAGCATTTGACATGGTGAATCACCACCTCCTTATAGACACACTCAAAAACCTGTCATTGGACAACCATACTATATAGTGGTTCCAATCATACCTACATAACAGGCAATAGGCTGTACTATGGGAAAATACTTTATCTTCCCACGTCCCAGTCACTCTAGGGGTCCTGCAAGGATCTATATTAGGCCCATTACTCTTCTCCATCTTTACAAGTGACCTTCATTCTGTAATTCCTCAAGCTGACTGTATCCAATACGCTGACGACTCCACACTCATATGCGCTGCTGCTTCTCAATCAGAACTTCAGTCACTAACCCAAACGACCTTTAGTACAGTTGAAAACTGGCTCCTACAAGACGTCTTATCCTTAACCCCAAAAAAACAAAAATGCTACTATTTACCCCCACCCGCAGAACCTCCCCACTTAACTTTACTATTACTTCAAATGATGGAACTATAATATCTCCTGAACCAACCACCAAACTACTCGGGGTACTAATAGATAACAACTTGTCCTTTGAACCTCACATTAATAACACCATAAAAATAGTAAACAAGAAACTAGGTTCCCTCTATAGAATAAAACCCTTTCTTACACCTCCAGCCAGGGTTACTATTGCTCGTACCCACCTCATCTCTACCTTGCTCTATGCCTCCCCTATCTATACCAAAATATGTAGAAGTAATCTGAGTAAACTTACATCCTCCTGCAACAATATTGCCAGATTTGCAGCTGGGTCCTCCTATAGAACTCATCACTGTATCAATCTGAATCAGTTAGGATGGTTAGAGCTGCCAAATTTAATACTTTTCAATCAATTAATAGTAGCCCATAAGATCCTGTATTTACCTCAAAATACACCCATACTTACATCCCTAGTCATCCCCTATAATAACCTCAAGACCTTACGCTCAGCTAATAACCTACTTGTACAAATATCAAAATCCAACAACTTAGCTGGTGACACCTTGTTCTCCAATACAGTAGGTAAAGCCTGGAACATCCTCCCAAGCCAGCTAACCTCAATATCCTCTGTCAGCTTATTTAAAAGCAAGCTTAAACCCTACCTCAAATCACACTGGCTATGCCCCTGTGCTAACCCAGACTAAGTACCTAACTATTAACTAGACTCCCACAATTCCTAGCCTCCCATGATCATGATCTTGTGTTGTCTCACTAATTTTTAGTGAGCTTAACCTTCCTTAGGATTTTTTCTCATGTAAATAAGTATATACTGTGGAATGATCAAACACCTTCATATAGTATCACAACCTATGTGTTAAATAACACTAGAAATCCATCCTTGTTTGCTGTTCTTCTATACTCTATCTATTGATCTCTAGTGTTTTTCTTTCTTAGGTTTTTATGAGATCTTAGTATCTCTTATCATAAATTACTAGGTGTATCTAATTTTGTAATATGTTATAAAGATTTGTACTACACCATTTCTAATACAAATGTATTAGTCTTATTCAGCTATTCTTAGATAAA
This sequence comes from Protopterus annectens, assembly GCF_019279795.1. Taxonomy (NCBI): domain Eukaryota; kingdom Metazoa; phylum Chordata; order Ceratodontiformes; family Protopteridae; genus Protopterus; species Protopterus annectens. The sequence goes on along the minus strand of NC_056734.1, from coordinate 350,949,678 downwards.
TTTTTCCTTTTTCCTACTGAAATATAAAATATATAATCTTAGGCTTGTACTATAATTGTTAAAACTTATGTACCAAATTATACCGTTATTGTCTTTGTCTTGACCTTTTATGTTGTTGTAATTTGTGGAGCTTTTCTGCCCGGGCCTCCACTGAAAATGGACATAGATCCAGCTGGACTAGCCCGGTCAACAAATGTAAAATAAATAAATAAAAATAAAACAGTTCAAGGAATTACTCAGGACTATAGCACCTTATGAAGAAGAGGAAATAGGTGGAGTTGAAGAAGAATGGCAGTGTCACAAAACAGCACGTGTGAGGATTACAGACCAGATATGTGTCAGTCAGTTATGGAAGGTAGATAAGGAAAGGTGGTGGTGGGAAGCAGAAGTCTAGAAAGTTATCAAAAGAAAGAAGCAGTGCAGGAAAGAGTGAGAGATAGAAAAGATGGACCAGGAAGGAAAACTAGTTGCCTAGCAAAGTTACAATAGCCAAGAACAGGACATCAGAGGCACTATACCAGCTTCTGAAAAGTGACTCAGTAGATGGCACAAAGAGACTTTATCAGGTTGCAAAGAAAAGAAAGAAAGATAAAGAAGAGAGTCAGACACCCTTATTATGGGATGCCAGGAACAACCTGCTCAACAGTGCACAGAACATCAAAGGTAGATGGAAGGGGGTACTTCCAGCAGTTACTGAAGGAAGAAAACTACACAGAAACTGTACTGCACAGACACAGCCTGCAATGAGAGAAAAGGAGGAGCCCACTCTAGAAGAAGTAAGAACAGCACTAAGGAAAATGAAGTCAGGGAAAGCTGCAGGCTCAGATGTGGTCACAGCAGATATGATAAAGATGCTGGGTGTACTATTAGAGAAATGGCTCTTAAGGGTACTCATAGCAGTATGGAGAGAAAGGAGTACCCCAGATGACTGCACAATTAGCATACTAGTGCCTGTGTTCAAGAACAAAGGGGGCATTCACAACTGCTGACAGTACAGAGGAATCAAAACTCCTGTTACATTGAATGAAAGTTCTGGAGAGGGTGACTGATAAATGAATACACAGAATAGTAGAAAGTAAGCTGGGAGATAAGCAGTTCATATGCTTATCAGGATGCAACACATCTGCCCTGATGTTTGCAGTGAGACAGATAGTTAAGAAGAAGATAGAGATGAGCAAAGACTCCAACTGGACATTCCTAGACTCCGAGAAAGCATATGGCAAGGTCCCAAGAAAGCTGATTTGGGCAGTCCTGTGGTGGTTCAAAGTCCCACAAACATTGGTAGAATTAGTGCAAGCTATGTATAAGGACCCAATGACTCAAGTAAGAACAGTGTTCAGTCTCAAAGAGGGGTTATCAGTGGGAGTGGGTGTGCACCACAGTTCAGCTCTGAGCCCACTGCTGTTCATACTGGTGATGGGCTACATTAGCAAACAGGCTGCAGAGGACAGATCAACAAAGTTGCCTTATGCAGACAATGTGGCATTACAAGCAGACTCTGAACAAGGAGTTCGGCAAAGGACAGGGGAATGAAATACAAAACTGAAGGCACATATGTTGAAACTGCATACAGCTAAGACAGTTGTAATGGCAGCAAACAGGGGAAATCAGATGAAGCTGACAATTGAGATCGAAGGCAAAATAGTAGAGCAGGTTTGCAGCTTCAAGGATCTGGGAGGGGTGGTTGAGAAGAAGGAAAGTCTGAATGAGAAAGTAAAAGTTAAAAACAGAGGGGCAGCCAACTGGCATAGAATCTCAGGTGTAGTGAATGACAGAAGAGTGACAAAGAAGCTGAAAAGTAAGGTGTACAGGACAGTGATGTGACTAGTATTACGCTATGGTACAGAAGCCTGGGCAGTGAAGGCAGAGCAGTCGAGGAAGCTGGAAGTGATGGAGATGAAGTGCCTGAGATGGGTGGTAGGATGCACACTCTGGGATAGATGAAGAAATGAGGATATAAGAGTAGAAGCCAAAGTAGCTCCAGTTGCAGAAAAGGTCAAAGAGAACAGATAATGGTGGTTCAGGCACATGTGGAGAAAAGCAGAAAACAATCTGTTGAAGAAGATTTGGAACAGGCAGGAAGAAGGCAAGAGGAAACAAGGGCATCTAGCAAAGAGGTGGATGAATTGGGTAAGAGAAGATCTGCAATAGTCAGGCATGAGTGTCAAAGAAGGCAGGAGAGTGACTTTCAAAAGAGAGATAGAGAGAGAGAGAGATGTGACAGTTGACAAAACACCCAGACCTTGTGTAGAAAAATGGAAAAAAGGGGGTTGATGATGATAATTTATATTCAGGGCATATTAAGTAGGCAGATTATTCTGGTATTGGATGTTTGTCTTTATTTTGCATGTGCATTATGTGAAAGCTTATTTAACTTAATAACAGGTATTATAAATATGAAAGGTTTGGGGGATTTTTAGTATAAGCAATGACATGGCAAAATGCAATAAGTAATTAGTGATGAACCAGTGATGGTGAACAAAATTTATCATCAAAGCTAACTAGATAAATAGTTTTATTCCAGCGCTTTTTCAGGGTCCAGGCACAAACACATACATACACGCGTGAGTGTGTGTGTGTGTGCATCTTTCAAAGCATTTTGGAAAGTAGAAGAGAATTATTTTTTTTCCATGCCACTATCCAGTGTACCACCATTCCTCTTATGTTTACTATATTTCTTTAAAGTATAGCACTGGATAGCACTACAAATGCAAGTAAACCTTCAACACTGAAAAAGTAATGCAGCATATTTCTGAAGTATTTGTATTTCTGTTTCCTCCATTCCTGTCCTGGGCTTAATAAGTGAAACAAGTGTAAAGTATTCCAAAACTATGAAGTTGTTATTTTTTTAAATCCCTCTGCATACTTACCATCAGCCCCCATGAACTATGTAGCCATCTTGCTCCACACAGAGGCTTGCGATGTCACTGGCCCACTTGTTCCACTGTGAAGTGACAGACATTCTCCGGACTGTCATCCAGGCAGACAGCAGGGTCCTCCTCTTCCTTTATGATCTACTAACATCCTCTTGACAGCATCTGTAGGAAGCTAGTGCTGCCAGTTTTTAAGGGAGGAACACTTTAGCTTTCCCATGTGGCTGTCCCCTATCTTATATAACTATATCATGGCAACACATCGCTATGGCCCAGATCCCACTGGCTGTACCAGCCAGTATTCCCACTAGGTGCAGCCCAACTGGACAGCCAAGGCTCGTTTCTTTCTCCTCCCCCTCTCCCAAAGGTGCAGTTCACTCCCTTCCTTCTGCCTCACTTCCTCCAACACCCATGTTTACTAACCAAACATGGATTACCTGGGTCACAGTTATGAATCTGTTCCTGTGCACTGTGGGAAAAGGGCTCAAGTATAACATTTTTGATGAATGTCATGTTTTTATTTATTGGAATGCAGGCCATTGTATTGCTTTGTTAATTTTTGTGTGTTTTTCAAATTGAATATCTTTGCCAACCCAAGTTATATTAAGACTGCTGTATTCTGCATTAGTGAGGCTCAGTTTGAATTTTATATTTTAAATGTACATCATAAATGCAAAATACTGATTCAGTTATTTATGGTCATAATTTTCCCTTGATTTCTTGGTGGGTAACTAATTTTTCGGCCAGTATAAATCCATCAGGCATTATGTGATATAGTTGTTAGGATAGAAATAAACTTGGTATTTCTTTCTGTGACATAAGAAGATTGACTATGAATTATGGGAAATATCTCACTCTTTCTGCTAAATATTTACTAGTTGCACTCAGACAGAATCGTTTGCATATGCATATGCATACATAAATATAAACAGCACCCTTATTATGGCATGTAACACAGCGCTTTGATAAAATACACTAGCTATTTGATTTTGAAAACTTACTGCAGTTTTGACACATTCTACAATTGAGGTACACAAGTTGCTGTCTTTCATACACAGGCATGTATATCTCCTTCTAACCTATCTCTGATATTAGTATTTCTCTTAGTGCTTCATTAAGGGAAAAATAGGTTTTGACTAGCAATGCATATTTTTCTGTCTCTTTTTTAAAAGAAAATATCCTGCTTTAAATTAGATATAAAGCCCATGAGCTAATTTTCATAGATTTGACGGGCAAAAGTTACCTAGAGCAATATTAAGAACTACCTTTTGCTCATAGAGAAAACATGCTTTTTGACATGATCGTAAATATCTGTGAAAGTAAAGTATATTTAGAATAATGAGGTTAAACTAATTAGCATCAGGTGCAAACTGCGAGCATGCTCATAAATCTACCACTACATAGATGTTCTGAAGAATGCACTGACTAAATTCAACCTTGAACATCAAGAAGCCATATTCTCAACTAAAGAAGAACTTCATATATTTGGCACATTACACAGACCTCCCACAACATTCTTCACAATAGATCATACATATGCAATCACTAAGCCATAGTAATGGAGAGGGTTCATATTAAAATAAAATGTGTAGCTAAAATTTTATGAAGTCAGACATTATGACGTATCACTGTTAACATAACTTAACAGTCGGTGACTCCAGTGAGTGTAAACAGGCACATACTTCTATGACTTTGCAAGGAGTTTGCAAGTGTCATGCCTGCTGGGCTAAAATTATAAACATCTCAAACTGGTTAGAAAGGAATAACTCTTAACTATGACACATTCATTGCTCATTTTGTAACGAACAATCTAAGAAGGTCATTCCTCATGGATACACAACATGACATGGCAGAATTATCAAACATCCCAGCATGCACAGGAAAAGTACTTCTGCTTAACTACATTATTCTGTCAACCTGTTTGGCACCTACATATACATAAAAATGTTGACATTCAGTCACTGGCTAAGAACAAGGTGAATTCATGCCTGTTGGCCTAGAATAAGATGCAGAACTTTCCAGCATGCTTTGCTCCCAGTGAGCTTCACCTTTTTCTCTCTCAGCCGTACAAGTTGTGAACAGGAAATTTTCCCTTCTCCATAGTATCTTTTTTAGAACTGTTCAAACTGTCCCTGCAAAACACAAATGAAAAATACAGAGCCTAGTACCTACCTATGAACCTATAAGAAGATGGTGAAAATAAAAAAAAAAAACTTGGAGTTGAAGGTGGCTTTCCTTAATGGCAGAAATTTCATCAATAAAGTGATCTATTTAGAAGCTGTCTTCTGCTTGAAGGATTTTGATATCTGTACCAACACCTTTGCCCAACGGTTCTTGGAATTCATAAATTCCAAAGCCCTGGATCAACTAATCCATAGTCCCACCAGGGGCTCAAATATCCTAGACCTGGTCAGTACCAACATGGAAAATCGATGCCCCACACCTATGGTCACCCCCTCATTGGTCAGGTCTGACCATAAGCTAATCACCCTTGACATTCACATCCGTCCCCCAGCCCCCAGTAAGGAAACGTCTGTAAAACAACTTCTCCAAAGCCAACTTCATGCTACTTAAGTCAGAAGTGAAAATCTTCATGACACCCATGCAGATGAGAACTGAAAGTTTGACTGCTGAATCCTACACTAAGGCACTGTACAAGCACATCCACTCATGCATGAATCGTACCATCCCAAATAGAATCATGCAAGATGCTCTCCTCCAAAAAAAGGAAGACAATCTGGTGGTCCCCTGCCATAAACAAACTTTACAACAAAAAAGAAACTGTTACAGAAAAGAGGAAAATCCCAGTATGCAAAAAAATCCCTTATCAGCCTCAGTAAGAAACTGAGATCCCTCATAAAATCCTCCAAAGCTAGTTACGAAAATAAAATTGCCAGATTCCAAAGACAACCATAAGGCATTCTATATATATGTTAAGAAGCTAAATGGCAATGCTCAAATCTGCTCTGAGCTACAACAGAATGGAATTAAATATACTGATCCCAAGGATATTGCCAATATCGTGGCAGACTGATTCAGTGCCAACTTCACCCCCCCGTCCCCGCCCAAAAGGGCCCATCTCAATACCGAAAGATTGCCAAATTCCGGTAATAATGGCCACACAGGTAAAAAACGCACTCTCCAAAGATAAGAATACAGCATCCATGGGAGCAGACGACATCCTGGGCTGTGTACTACATGCACTACAAAATGAACTGGCACCTCACCTAAGTGTCATGTTTAATCATAGCCTCACCTCAGGCTTCATGACCACTGAGTGGTGCACAGCCACAGTTATCCCACTCCACAAGGGGGGATCCACCTTGGATCCTGGGGACTACCGCCCCATCAGTCTGATGAGCCTGATCTGCCAGGCCATGGAATGAATAATCATGGAACTTATAAACAAAGACATTGGCAACCTTCAGACTCTGGACCTCACCCAGTTTAGGTTTGTGAAGGGCCGATCTTGTCTCCTGAACTTGACTGACTTCTTCGAATCAGTCTCCAGAGCTGTGGACGAGGGTAAGGCATTCCACACAGCTTATCTGGACCTCACCAAGGCCTTTGACACCATCCTCCACTCTGGAATCATAGATAAATGCACTAAGCTGGACATTAATCCCTACAGCACTCAATGGGTTGCCGACTGGCTTACTGACAGAACCCACACTGTAAAAGTAGCCGACTCCAAATGCAGCTCCAGACAAGTGACAAGTGGAGTACCTCAGGGTTCAGTTCTTGGACCGCTCTTGTTTGGCATCTACTTCTTTGAAGTACAGGCCAACAGTAAGGGACTCTGGCTAACAAAGTTTGCAGATGACTGCAAACTAGGAGCCATTACTGAATCCTCAAATGATGCGGATATTCTACAAAAGGGCCTTACAGAAACAGATGCTTGGTATCAGAGCCATAGGCTCAACCTCAATGCCAAGAAATGTATAGTTATCCCCTTTGGGAAAAAACATGTACCTGTGAATTACCACATAGGTGGCAATACACTAAACACCAAAATTGTGATAAGAGATTTAGGGACACAGGTGGACAGTGGTCTCACCTTCGATAACCACATCACCACAACAGTCAGGAAATCCTTCTATGTGGCACACCTCATCACTAAGGGATTTTCATCCAGAACAAAGGGGGCCATTGTCCCACTGTACTCATCCCTCATTAGACCCATTATAGAATACAATGCCCCATTTGATATGTACCTCACAAGACATCTGCAGAAACTGGAAAGGCCACAGAAGTACCTCACTAAAAGAATCACAGGCCTAAAGCAGATGCTCTATGCTGACCATCTAAAAAAAACTCCAGCTATCCTCTGTTGCATATCGTCTACTCAGAGGCGATTTCTGCTTAACATACAAGGCCATGTCAAACCCAGAGCTGTTGGACATGCTACACTTAAAGAAATCCCAATCCCTCAGAGCCACACGCTCTAGGGATCTAAACCTTGTCATCACAATGATCAAAACATGCTGGAGGGATAGGTTCCTGACCCAGAGTCTCCCCAGACTCTGGAATAGACTGCCCATACATGTCAAGCAGAGCATCTCTTTGGCCCTCTTCAAAAGGAACCTTGATGATTGGATGGGAGATAGGAAATTCACCCCGGGGATCATGTCAGTCACCCGACAGGGGTCCAGGGAAGTAAATATTGTGGGAGGAAATAGCCAGGGAATTGTTATGGCTAGGCTTGTATAGGCCCTACAGCCGATAGCCTAGTACCAACATATGAACCTATACCATTATTGAAACCTGCTTTAAAGCTCCAAAATGCATATTAACAATTTCTAGGGTGTACTGCTATTGTTTCACCTGCAGTGAGCTAGGTGGCAGTGTCTCAGTATTTGTAAAGGAACAAGTAAAATTTAAGGAAAAGAATAAATCATGTCAGGTCCAGAAACTGTTTGTACAATACTTAACACCAGTGGTAATGAGTAAACTATTGCAGGATCCTATGTTAACTATATCCTCAACAGAGCATGAGAATTTTATTTTTTACATCACTGCAGGACTGACTCTAATGGATCCATTTGCCCTGCTGTTGTAGGAGCCGAGGATTCCCAGGCAGCACAGAGCCCTGCACTGCATTCGTTCTTGCCTGGGAATCCCTCATAAGGTCATCTGCTCATGGCCAGAGTTGGGTGGTAGGATAGTGACGAGCTTTGCTGGTTGTACAGGCAGCATTCCCTCTCCTCCCAGTGGAGCACCACCCTCTCCTGTGACAGCTCTTTTAAGCATGCTATAGCTGCACACTGAATTCCTCTCAGCTCCCAGTGCAACTGCAGATGGCAGTATGAGCTCGATAGATTCAATTTCTACAGGGCAGACAGCTAGTGTTCTTACAAGGTGCTACCCATTTAATGAACCAGAGCATCGTACCACTCTTCCACCAATATAGGCAAACCAGAACTCCCATCAACCTCTGCCAGGTTTACAGGCATCTGATCTGCTATTGAGGCTCAGGTCACCTAAGACATAATCTAGGCTTATTTCCCAACTCCATAGATTTCTTCCAATGGACATTATCAATTGAATCCTATTGGGCTCTGTCCTGACATCACTTTCCTTTGGACTGTTTTTAGATACAAATGTAGGAAATGTGCTCTAGATAAACTAATATATTAACAAAGGTACAGTTTAATAAACAGTTCCAAAGTTCTTGAAGATGATCTACAAAAATACGTAACTTGTAAAATAATGATAACCTCATCTTTAATGGCCATAAATGTAGCATTGGGATATACTTTATGATTACAGAAAAATGGTTGAATCGTATGACAAGGACACTGTCATTAAAAATAAAGGGACTGCTGTAGGCAGCAATTTTTATTTATTTATTATTTATTTTATATTTGCTCACCGGGTTTGCCCATCTGAGCTAATAACCCTTTTTCAACAGAGGCCTGGGGAGAAAAGCTCCACATATTTTACCACAACGTTTACAGATGCAGTATACTGTACACAGAAAGGTTTCACAATAAAGTATACAGAAGGATTTTAACAATAAATTTGACATTCTTTAACACTGAATTCTGAACGGTTTTCTTCCACCAAAGTCAGGATAGCATATATTGTAGCCCATCTAATTATAAAGGGCATATTTAATCATTTCAGGGAGGTTATGCATATCTGATCCAGTATTTAATACAATGCTGCATATTGTAGCTTTTGAAGGAGTCACCATTTAAAACTAGAAAAGGTACAATGATTCCTTGCAATAAAAAAAAAAATCACAGAGTTACAAAACTGAACTATTTAGAAACATTTCTGAAATTGCCATTATGTTACATTCCATTTTTATAGGTTACTTACATGTGACTCATTTTGGTTAGTAAGGTAATGCTTAACTATTTTGCCTTAATACATTGCTAGGGAAGCTGGTAACATATAGGAAGTCTGTTGCAAAATAACTATGAGTAATAGAAGAAAATGTGACAGCTGTTTGGCACAGCACCATTAAAGATTATTAAATAAGCTAACTCATAATCACTCATTATTTTTTTTGAAAGAAACTGATACATCTATTTATCTGTTTACCTATGTATCTGTATACCTGTATATATATATATATATCAGTAAAACAGTTTGTCAAAGACCTTCAGTAAAAAAAGGTTTGTGAAAGGTAAATTATCACAATTGTCCAGGGGATTTATCCCTGATCAAGTTTGGTGCCACATTGCTGGTGTGTGAGATCACAGTACAGCAGGTACAGGGAATACGCCCTTTCCATGTTGTTGTGTGAGCTTGAGCTTGGAGTTGGTATATATAATGTAGCAGGGACATAAGATGGCAGTGGAGCTTAACCTGTGCAAAAAACACTGCTGCATGTTTCTCCATGTTAGTTGTGTGTGGGTGGTGTTATGTATTGGTGTTAATGCTTTTGTTGTGTGCAAGTGTATTGGCATATCTTGTGATGAATTTGAACTAAGTATTTATTGATAGCATTCATGGTGGTGCAGCGGTAGCGTTGTTGCCTCACAGCAAGAGGTTCTCCCATTCGATTCTCGGCTGGAGTGCAGGGAGTGCCTTCTGTGTGGAGTCTGCATGTCTTCCCCGCGGTTGGGTGGGCATTCGAAAGACATGCCTAAATGTGGGCATGCCTTCGTTGAAGGTTGAACGTCGAGCTGACACCTCGGTGTTTGTGAAAATCTACTGCCAATCATTAGCGGACCGGAGTTCCGCTGTGGCGACCCCTAACCGGGAAAAGCCGAAAGACAACAACAACAACATTTATTGGTAGCATTCATGCATGGTGGTATACCCATATGTATAATCGTGTGTATATATTTATATATATATGTATATATATATATATATATATATATATATATATATATATATATATCTATATATATATATATATATATATATATATACACACACACACACACACACACACACATATATATATATATATACATACATGTACATGCTACATTACTGTTATTATAATATATATCTTAATAATTTGCTGTTAAACTTAATAAATAAAGTGGTATGTTGTTAAAAAATAATACCTTATTTTTTTCTCCTAAGCTGTGGCTTATTACTAGCTGCTTCATTGAGCTCTGGTGATAAATATGAACCTAGCAGTAGTTGTCACTGCATTTTTTTTTTGTTTAACATATTTTCACCATTCTTCCTCTTTCATCTAACACACCACTACCTAAAATAAAAAATACATATTCTACTTGGTAGTTGCATTTTTATTTTTTCTGATATGTCTATATTAGCATTATAATTGATTTAAATGTTTGTATTGCAATATTGCATGCAAATGGTCCCTAATTCTTAACAACTTGCTCCTGGTTTTATTAGTGTAAAATGCTAAGCATCCCTGGTACCAAACTAGAATTTCAATCCAAATACATAGATACACCACACTTTTTACCTCTAACATCATCATAACTAGGAACATCTGCTACAAATATACAAAACTTATTAAAAAGTTCCTTTGGAATATCCTGTCTTACCACTTTCACTTCTTTATTTTGTTTACATTCCAATATACTTTTTAAAATCTTTACTCTTTTTAAAAGAAAAGAAAGGATATTCACCAACTATGTTTTATAACAACCGGTTAGCCTTTAAATTTTACAGTTACTTGCATCTGCTAGACAAATGTAAAGCACCTCCTGAGATGACAGTAAAAAGAAAGCCTGTAACCTGAAGAAGGCCAGATGCTGTCCTCTCCTGATATGGACTTGCAAGAACGGGGAGATAGGCATATCATTACTAAAAGCTGCTGATTAGCACGTGAGGTACCAACTTACCTGTAAAGGACTAGATGCACTGGGTTTACTTGCACAGTACCAGGTTACCTATGAATTTACCATAATTCTAAATCATATAGGTTATAGACAGCTTTGAGCTATAAGATCAGAATGGAATTGCATACACAACAGAGTTTCTGAGAAACTTTAAGTGATCTATATTTGACCTGAACAGTATACTTCTGTCATGTTTCTGTTCATAACAACAAAACACAAAACACACAGAAAATTCCATAAAGAAAATACCGAGTCTGGTACAAACTCTAACAAGTGAAGAAACAACACTGGCTGAAGATAAAATACTGATATAATTTATTTCAGTTGTTGACAAGCTTCACACTTGCACAATTATGTTCATTCAGGTCAAATTAAAAAGGTCAAATTAAAACAGTGATATTCATACAAACACAAAGTTATATAAAGACACATGACCAAGCAAGTCATCACATTTAAAAACATACTACATTAACATCTCTGCTGCAATAATTTTAATCTTGGTGTTATGATAAATCCCTCATTTAAACCAATATATATGTCTGCATGCAACTCATTCATCCAGTTATATCCCGTGTTTTCTATTTTTGTTATAATATCTCCAACTCTAACAGGTGTAGATATCATTTGTAAGACCATACAATAAAAAGAATGTTTTTCTCCTTTCATTCCAATATGATTATATAAGGCATTATCTTATCATTTCTTCTTTTTATTATTTTATTATTTTACATTTGTTTACCGGGATAGTCCGACTGGGCTAGTAGCCCATTTTCTGAGGAGTCCTGGGGAGAAAAGCTCCAATAACAACTATGGTAACAAAGACATTATTTAGTACAGTAATAATAAACACAGTAAAAACATATAAGTCATCCAGTATTAATACAAACAGAAGCTTGGGAAATTAGGTATATAATAGAAAAAGATACAATGACTATTGGTTTTACAGTAACATCTAGTATTGGGGAAAGACAAGTTTCACTCCAATAACAGAATAAGTATGAGGTGCCTACTGACAAGAAAGAAGAGAAAAAAATTAGTAAGGGTTTGAAGGAAGGAAATGTTAAGCAGGAGTGTGGGGAGAAAATTTTATCCTGGGGTGATACAGGAACAAAGCCATTTATTATTTAGGTATTCATTCATTAAGAAGGAGTTTAAATTTGGAGGTAGTGGGGGTATAAAGTATTTGTTGGGGAATGTAGTTCCATATTTTTGCAATTTGATTTGCAAATAAGGTGTCTCCAAAAGAGTTGCTAGGCTTATTGACTTTTAGAAGTAGTTTGTTAAAGGGTCTATATCAGTTCATCGAAATGTCTGATGTTCGAACACTATATGTTCGAACTTCAAACTACAACTGCAAAAACATCGAAGTCTTAAAACAGCGATATTTTTCCCAGGGAAAAAAATCGCTGTTCCAAGAAACACACACGCAACACAAACACACCAAAACAACATCAATCCACACACATACACTCAAAATCCTACATCTAACCCTATACTAAACTGTACATAAACTACTACCTATCCACTTACCTTAACCCAAACCCTAACCCTAAAGTCCGTCACTATCGCACACTCACCTGACCTGTGCCCTAACCATAACTCACCTATCCCGCCCTAACCCTAAAATCTTTCACTATCGCACACCCACCTCACCTGCGCCCTAACCCTAACTCATCTAACTCATGCCCTAACCCTAACATCCACACAATTGCACACTTACCTGAACCTGACCAGTAACTTCCCATCACAGTCCTGATACTTGCAAAGCCACAGAAACGGCCCACCAAATTCTTTTCCTGGGAAACAATTCAGTGTGCCGTGGCTTCACGATTACCAGTGTTCGAACTTTACAGTTACCAGTTACAGTTACGATTACCAGTTCATACATCTGGTATTCGATATTCAGCTGCTTTGATGGACTGATATAAACTCATTTGTTTCTTATATCTGATAAATTACTACAGATTTTTTCTTTCAGTTCTTGATTTGCCTTGCCGACATGAAATGCCTTGCAGTCGTTACAAGATGCAAGCAGCAGATGCAGTCAGAAAATAACTTTTTTTTATAATTGGACGTACATAAATATCATTAGGTCCTTTTTATATATATATATATATATATATATATATATATATATATATATATATATATATATATATATATATATATATATATTTACAAAATGAATAAGTATAACAAGGTAGAATCTCTTTTCTTTGAGAAGTTCCCAAATCCGTTGAACAGTCTCCTTGCTCTTTATAACATAATTTTTGTCTTAAAATGAATTGCCTTTCTATAACCAAAATATGGTACAGTATCTATATAATTATTCTCTCTTAAGATTTCTGTACCTTTTAATATGTGCCGATATCTTCTTATAATTTTTATTCTTTTGGTATGTAATATGTAAGCGTATATCTGGTAATCCTATTTCTATTAACGTTTTACTGTTCACTGACATCAGCATTATCAGAATAATCAGGTATACCTTTTCTTTGCCATTGTTGCCGATACTGTATATCTAGATCTTCACATTTATATCTTCTAACTTTAAAATCTGCCATCATTTCCATTAATTGTTTATTCATTACACTATCATTTGTGTTAAATTTGGCCACCAGCATAATTTGACTCTTAGGAATATTACAAAGCATAAATGATGGATACATATTCATCCTGTGTAGTGATGTATTCTTTTTACATTTGTTTATATATAGATGTGCTTGAATTCCTATCATACTGTTTTTAAAATGTAATATCTAAAAAGTTAATTTTGTAAAATGAGGAGGATACTTTAAATGGTAAAAAACCTACTGAGGATATAATATAATGTACACATACATCTGGTCCTTCCTTGTCCCATCCCACATCATAAAGATATCATCCATGAACCTCCTATAAAATAAAATATTATTTCCATACATATTTCTGTCTGAGAAAATAAAATCAACTTCCCATGTAACCAGCACAATATTCATTGACCACGTGGGTACCCACTGCCACATCCATTTTCTGCAAGTATAGAGTATCTTTATAAATAAACATTACTAGCTAAAATTATTTCAAGAATAGTACATATAGTATTAATTTTCAGATTACTTAAAGAAGTATGTTTACTTAAAAATATTCTTACAGAATCATCTCAGAACTCTATGGGTGTGGAGATGAGCCTATATGCAAAGTCACCAACAAATAATTTGTAGAATTGGGTCTCTGACTACTTGCTAAAGAATTGTGAGAAAAATCAGAACCATCTTTAATATAGCTCTTAGACATTCTCAATACACTCTTCAGGTTAACATTTATATATTTCGATAAAGGTTGTTTTACTCAACCTCTAGCTGAGACAATAGGTCTCACTGGGTTACATTAATGTTTTTAAGAAGTTTGGGCAAACTTTAGTACATGGGTATTACTGGAAAGTGTATATGAAAGAAATTCAATTCATCAATTGATAAATAACATTCTAAATACATTTTTTATACTTTAGTGCTCACTATCTTGATAATTTTATCCACCCGCATCCTGTTTACTTATGTATGTATTTCAGTCACTCAACAGCAGGTGGATGTTATTATCATAAAAGTCTCTTTTCATAACTATCACTCCATCTCTTTTGTCTGAATTTTTTATTATCATATTATTATTTCTCATAACCTACTAATGGACAGGTTAGGTGAAAATGTCTCCACTTTATCTCTGCCAAACATATCACACACCATACCTTCAACAGCTCCCCCACCATATATATCTAAAGAACAGGTAATCAAAGCTCTGTTGAAGGCAAAAATACAGCCTGTATGGTTCCTGATAGCATCCCAGGCTGCATTATAAACAAACTAAAACAGGAATCAGCAACCCTCTTAGGTACCCTATTTAACCACAGCCTGAATACAGGATTTGTCCCAGCTGAATGGAAATTGTGGCTGTTATTCCTCTTTACAAGGGCAGCTTAGCAACAGATCTGGATAATTATAGACCCATAAGCATGATCAGTCTTATCTGCAAGGCCATGAAATGTATCATCATGGACCTAATAAATAAAGATATAGGTGACTTCCAAACACTTGATCCAACCCAGTTTGGCTTTGTAAAGGGTCAAGTATGCCTGCTAAACCTAGTAGACTTATTTGAAAGTGTGACCAGGGCCATAGATGAGGACAAATCTATGCACACAGCATATCTAGACTTGGGAAAGGCCTTTGACACAATCCCCCATTCAGGCATTATTGACAAACTCACCCACCTGAATGTCAACCCCTTTGTTGTTAGGTGGGTCACAAATTGGCTCACTAACTATACACATGCTATCAGAGTGGGTGACTCCACCTCAACCAGCAGACCTGTCAACAGTGGGGTTCCACAAAGGTCAGTACAGGACCCCCTTTTGTTTGGTATTTACTTCCCGGAAGTTCAGGCCAAAACAAAGGGGCTGTGCCTGACCAAATTTGCTGATGACTGCAAACTTGACATGATCGTTGACTCCCCAAATTATGTCAGTGTACTCCAAGAGGGACTAACACAGGACAACAGTTGGTGCCAAAGTCATGGACTCAAAACAAATGCAAAATAAAATGCACCATCATCCCCTTCAGTAAAAGCAATGTCCCTATTAACTATCAAATAAATAACAATACCTTAAGTATGAATGCAGTAGTGAGGGATTGGGCACACAAGTAGACTGTGACCTAAACTTTGACCACCATATGTCTACTGTAGTAAGAAAGGCATTCTACATTGCACATTTGATTAGCAAAGGCATAGCCTCAAGAGCAAAAGAGGTTATAACCCCCCTATACTCATCCCTTATCAGGCCCATAATTGAGTATAATGCCCCCTTTGGTATGTATCATACCAGGCAGCTGCAGCAACTGGAAAGACCCCAGAAATTTTTAGCTAAGAAGATCCAGGGTCTTTAGCACATGCCTTACACAGATAGACTGAAGTCTTTGTCACTGTACTGAGTAGTATATAGGCTACTTAGGGGAGACTTGTGCCTGGCTTACAGAGCACTCTATGACCCCAACCTGATGAAGTTGTTGCACATCTGTAAGTCAAATGGGAATAGAATTACCTGCTCCAGTGACCTAAATCTGGCGTGTGATTTAAATTGGACATGCTTGAGAGACAAATTCATCTCACAGAGGTTGCTACTTCTCTGGAATAGGCTACCAATTCATGTTAAGCAGTGCACCTCTATGACTCTGTTCAAAAGAGCCTGGATGAATGGATGGGAAACTGCAAATTCCTGATTGGAATCCCTCTTTGACATGGGCAGCCATTGCTAATGATAATCTTGGGCACTGACTAGATTTTAACTTTTGAAATATAATTGGTGTAATAGGCTAGGCTTCAAACAACACTGGGCTCAATAGCCTAGTAACCTCATATGAACCTATAAACCTATAAGAGACTCTAAAGCATCTTTTTCACTTGCAGTTAAAGTATGAAATGTATCTGCTTCTTCCAATATGAAAAATGTAGTCTATCTTGTATCTTGTAACAACTGTAAGGCATTCTACTTAGGTAAATCAAAACAAACATTGAAAGAGAATTTGTAGTAATTTATCAGATATATGAAGGAATGCACAGGCTAATGCCTTATACAAACATACTGAAATGAGAGGAGAAAACTTTATTTTAATTTTATGGTCTTACAAATGCTAATTACTCTGTTAGAGGTTGAGATGTTATGACAACAACAGAAAACATAGAGTATAATTGTATGAATGACTTACATGCATATGTATACTCTGTTATAAAGGAGGTGGTTAGCATAAAACCAAGATTAAAACTATTACAGTAGTCATGTTAATGGAGGTAGTGTATTTTTAAATGTGATCATGTAGTTGGCCATGTGCCTGTATATATCTTTGTCTTTCTATGCATATCACTTTTTGAATTTGACCCGAGGAAGCATAATTGTGAAAGGGTGAAGACTGTCAACAATTGAAATAAACTCTATCATTGTTTTACCTTGAGCCAGTTTTGTTTCTTGACTCTTCTGCTTACTGGAGGTAACATTGGTTGAGTACAATTGTATTGCATATAAAATGCACTTCAAAATTGCATTGCAGAAAAAACGTACTGAAACCATATAGTGAGTCTCCTGTGTGTTGGATGTACTATACAGGGTATTGTGGTAAACATAGTTAGGTTGAAATATGCCATATTACATTATAATTAAATTTTCACATCTCTCCATGTAGATACTAATACACTGTGAGATTAATTTTCTCAATTTCAGCAAGAATGACAACTTACTGCATTTTTTTCCACACCAAGAGAATGAGAGAGAGAAAGAATTGACTTACTTGGTGATCTGCTATGTTTATGTCAAACAAAATGGAGAAATCCATGAAGGTTTTGATGCAGACTAATAATAATATGGGCCAGCAGATTATGGGCCTTTAGTAGCAATCTGGCCATAGAGAAAAAGGAGTTGGATAACATTTAATTTCCAGGAACAGATTACTTTATTAGCCTCTGTACTTGCTAACCAAAAATGACTCAGTGCTAAAAAATACATATGAAATGATGATCGCAAGACAAGCCTTGTTGGCTTTGATGGGTAGGCCCCCAGAAAGAACTGAGACCCGTCTCAAAAGGATAAAAGGTAAAACAGTTATAGCATACATAGACATGAAAGGCACTACATACATGAACTATCAAACGCTAAAAAAGGAACTGCTTCCTTAATCTAGTGAGCCTTCTGAAACCCCAGCCATGAAATTCTGGAATTAGGAATTCAGTTCAAGTGAAACAGCAAAAGGTGAAATCATCAGCATCATCATCATCATCATAATCAATCCCTTTTTTCCCATTTTCTACATGGGGTCAGGGTGTTGTGTTAACTGCCGCCATCTCTCTTGATTCAGTGCTGCACTCCTACCTTCTTTGACACTCATGCTCGACTGTCGCACATCTTCTCTCACACAATCCATCCACCTTTTTGTTGGATGCTCTCATTTCCTCTTACCTTGTTCCTGTCTGTCGCAAATCTTCTTCACCAGATTGCCTTCTGACATTCTGCATGTGCTCGAACCATCGTAACTGTTCTCTTTGATCTCTTCTGCAATTGGAGCTACTTTGGCTTCTGCTCTTATGTCCTCATTTCTTCATCTGTCTCACAGTGTACTTCCTACCACCCATCTCAGGCACTTCATTTCCACCATTTCTAGCATTCTCATCTGCTCTGCCTTTGCTGCCCAGGTTTCTGTACCATACAGTAGTACTTTTCGCACCACTGTTTTGTCCACCTTACTTTTCAGTTTCTTTGACATTCTTCCGTCATACACTACACCTGACACTTTACACCAGTTGGTGGCAGCCTCTCTGATTCTAGCTTTGACTTCTTCTTCCAGACTTCCTTTCCCCTCAATCACCACTTCCAAATACTTATTAACCTGTTCCATTATCTTCCCTTCTATCTCAATTCTTAGCTTCCTCTGATTTCCCTAATTTCCTGCCTTCACCACTGTATTATCTGTACTTAGTCACATTCCATGTGTTTTCAGTTTTGCCATCCATTCCCCTATCCCAAGTTCTTGCTCAGAGTCTGCCTGTGATGCCACATCTTTACAGCAACTTTGTTGATTTGTCCCTTCCAACTAGTCTGCTAATGTAGTCCATCAATAGTATGAACAGCAGTGGGCTCAGAGCTGAACCCTGATATTCACCCACTTCCACTGGGAAACCCTCTGTGAGACCGAACACTGTACTTGAGCCATTGCATCCTTGTACATGGCCTCTAGTAATTCTAGCAATGTTTATGGGACTTAAAACCACTAAAGTACTGACCAAATCAGTCTTGGGACCTTGCCATTTGCTTTCTCCAAGTTTAGGAATGCCCAGTTGGACTCTTTCCTTATCTCTAGCTTCTTCTCAACTATCTGTCTCAGTGCAAACATCAAGTCAGTTGTGCTGCATCCTGAGCTGATTCCAAACTGCTCATCTCCCATCTTACATTCTACTACTCGGCATATCCATTTATCAGTCACCCTCTCCAGAACGTTCATGTAATGTGATAGGAGTTTGATGCCTCTGTACTGCCTACAGTTGTGGATGTTCCCTTTATTCTTGTACACTGACACAAGTATGCTTATTCTCCAGTCATCTCGGATACGCCTATTTCTCCACACTGTTATTAGTAACCTCAGGAGCCATTTCTCCCCTATCTCACCCAGCATCCTTATCATACCTGCTGTGACCTCATCTGAGCCTGCTGCTTTCCCTGACTTCATTTTCTTTAGTGCTATTCTTACTTCTTCTAGGATTGGCTCCTCTTCTTCTCTTATCGTAGGTTGTGTCTGGGGTAGTACAACTTCTCTGGGTTTTTTTATTTAGAACCTGCTGGGCGTACTCTTTCCATCTGCCTTTGATGTCCTGTGGACTGGTGACCAGGTTATTGCTGGCATCCCTTATGTAGGATGTGTATCTTTATCTTTCTGTCTTTGCCTTGAAACCTAAGATATAGATTTTTGTGCCACCTACTGAATCACTTTCCAGAAGCTGGTAGAGTGCCTCCAATGCTCCATTCTTTGCCACTGCAACTCCTTTCTTAGCTTCTTTGTTAGCCAACCAGTATTCCTTCCTAGCCTGTTCTGTCTTTTCTATCTCCCACTTTTTCCTGCACTCCTTCTTTCTGTACTTCTGCGTACCACCACCAGCTTTCCTTATGTACCTTACTTCCATATCTGGCTTGACTGCATACCTGTTCTGTAGCCCTTACACATGCTGTTTTGAGGCTCTGTCATTCTTATTCAACTCCACATATTTCTTCTTCTTCTTGGGGTGCTAAAGCCCTGAGTAATTCCTTGAACTGTTGTGCTTTCTCTCCAGTCAACTTCCACGTCTTCAGCCTGGTCTCTGTTGACCTTAGAGATTTCTCTGACAACTGATTTTCAACTTATTGTGGGAACCAGTGGTTTATGCTGTGGGTCAACTATTTCACTGGGAAGGCCTTTGCAATCACTGATTACCCCAGTGCCCTTTCCTTACTAGCAGGAAGTCTACCTGAGTTGCATGTGATCTTATGACTGTTTCTCTTTCTGAACCAAGTATTGGCTACTATCAAGCCATTTGCCAGACAGAAGTCTAGAATGGCCTCTCTTTCCTTTTTTATTCCTGTTGGTCCACCCATGTGGACCCTGACAGTCTTCATATCCCGTTCTGTCTGTCCCGATACGTGCATTCAAGTCACCCATTATCACCACCAATTCATCTTGTCCTGCTTTATCCAGTAGGTCCTGCAACTTTTGGTGGAATGCACTCTTTTCCACAATATCATAACCCTACTCTGGGGCATAGACTGAGACTGTGAAGACTGTACTATCACTACACTAGAGTCTGATTTCATGAGTCTGCACTAATTCTGATGATATCACTCACTGCCTTCTGAAGCCTCTCTGTTTACACAATTCCAACACCATTTCTAGCCTGTCTTCTTCCTGTGTAGTAGATTCTGGATCCCAAGCCAAGGGGCTTTGCTACACTACCCTTCCATCTTGTCTCTTGGATACACAGGATGTCCAGCCTCCTCCATATCATCATGTCAGCAACTTCCAAGCTCTGTCCTATCAGTGAACCTACATTGAGTGTAGCAATTCTTAGTTCATGTTTGGTAGGTTGATTGGTTTTAAGTCCACCTTTTGCTCAATCGAGCTATCCCAGGTAACCAAAGATGGGCAACTGGACAAACTGGACAGCCAGTAGGTTATTGACCCAGGGCTGCTGGGCTTTATGGTAGGCACACACTAGTCAATACAGGCACATAGACCTCGCCCACTGTTAGCATGGATTTCTGGTGTAGGTCGGAGTAGGCCAGGTCCTCAACCCACTTATCACCTGTAACGACCCATGCCCATCTGATGACATTAGTCAACATGACCAAATCACCTTCAGCCATATTTTACACCTTCAAGTGGCTATCCCTGCCATGGTACACAGTCTGTCATCCATTTTCTCCTATCTTCAGGATACTGCATACCACAGTAGATTCCCAAAGCGGTTGGTCT
Source organism: Protopterus annectens (assembly GCF_019279795.1). NCBI lineage: Eukaryota > Metazoa > Chordata > Ceratodontiformes > Protopteridae > Protopterus > Protopterus annectens. The sequence continues at coordinate 350,928,507 of NC_056734.1, read as the reverse complement.
GTGCAACTCTTCACCCATAGGGTACCATGTAGAGTCTGTGCTGCTGCCCACAGCTCCATTCATTGGTGGTTTGAGACGGAAATGCTCAGCATGTTTTCTGGAAGTGGGAGGAACTCACAGAGACAATTCGAGAACAGGCAAACTCCAAACAGCCATTGGCCAGAGGTCAGGATCAAACCTTATACCTTGTGCATGGTAAGCCAAGATCTTAACCATTATGATAACTTAAACTAAAACGTCTTATTTAAAACATTTTTAAACTTGTGGTCAGAGCCTAACATACAAGTTAAAAGTAAAATGATAGATATGCTAGCAGCTGAGCAATTTAAAATGTAACTCAGAAGTAATTTTGGGGAGGAGCACATTTAGACACTCTGTGGTATGACTATACCCCTAGTAAAAATAGAGGGGGGTTGCAAAAGCAGCCTGACTGTCTATCAAGAATGCACATCCAGGAATATGCCACAAGTAAAAGTTATGTGGGGGGCAGCAGCCTCATACTGTTAAAAATATACAGACATGATAAAGAAAATGGCACATATGTAGAAACTTGGAAAGACACTACAATCCGGCTCTGACTGGAATGAAGAGAAAATCTCAGTGTTATCAGAAGCCAGTTACTTGAAAGAATGCAGTGTGGAAACTGAAAAGGAAGAGCTCTTAGTGTGTCCTATGGAATTTTGTCAAAAAAGATTCCAGTCTTAATTTAATGAAGAATGTCTATGCTGAGACAGAAGGCGATAGTGCCATAGTAATCCATTCACTGACCAAGGAAAAGGAAGATGAACAGACTCCTATGTTTCTCTCAGCTTGTTCAAACAATGGGATTATTCAGAAACAGGGCTCTTAACATCAGATACTTATAGAAACAGAATTAACTGTGGTAAAAGTTAAGACGTTGCCAAATCAAAAACAGAAGAGAGCTCATGGCATCAGCTGCCTTTTTAAGGGAATACATAAGAGGAGGAGAAAAACACATAGCTGTGCTCATACAGTATGTGAAAGAGGATATACCCTCTACTTTATATCTGTGTACTGATACAAGTGTTCCTGATCTGTCAGATTTGCAGATAAGAATTTAAAGTTTTAAGAAAACACATTGGGAGGATTACATATTAGAAACAGAGAAATATTACCAGGGTAAGGAGAAACAGAAGAGCAAACTGGCTCCTTTCCATACAAGCTCACTGCTGTAAGTCCAAAACTCATAAATGTGAGTCAACTACTAAGAAAGAAAAAAGCAAAAACTAAAGGAAAACAACAAATGTTGACAGCTGATGTTATCTCTTAAAGTTATTTATTTATTTTTTGCAAAGGCAGCAAGCCCCTCTTCAGCTCCCACATCCCACTACTTGTATATAATATAATAACACCTAGATTGCCATACCTTGGAGTAAGGGAAATACTCTAAGACATAGTTAAGTAGGACTTTGTAAGTCTCCATTTTTGCACATTCACTCTCAGAATTAAAAATTGTAACCTCCCATATACACATTTTAAGTTATAGAGTGACTTGTTGCTTAAGGCAAACAAATCCAAGGAGGAAATACTATCATCAGCTGTTGGTTTGAATATACTTTGGAGCATTTCTGATTAAACTGTTACATACATGAAAGGACACTTAGTGATGGATGAAACCAAAACTAGAACTGTATCTAGGTATTATTAGATCAATGTAATGAAAGCCATTGAAAATTTCTGTGCATCTGTGCAGTCTGTTCAGAATGTCTAAAGACTGCATCTCATTCTGAGCATAACAGTCCACTGATACATATGCTTATTATAGAAGCCCCTCTCAAGCAGATAGCTATGGCTCTTGTAGGTTCATTAGAAAAGTCTTGTAACAGCTACAAATACATTCCAGTAATTACTGAATATGCTACTAAGTTTCCTGAAGGTGTACCCCTATTAAAAAACAATGCTAAGTTAATAACTAAAACGTTTATATTACTTTTCACCAGGGTAGTCATACCTACTTAAATACTCTCACACCTTGGAACCCCATTTAAGGTCCTGAGCAATGTATCAGTTTTGTCAATGTTTTAAAGTAAAATAGTTATAAACTTGTCAAATTGATGGGTTATTGGAACACTTTAATAAAACCCTGAATGTCTATGCTAAATAAAATCACAGAATAAGATGGTAAGAACTGAAATCAGTTATTTCTCTACCTAATTTTTGTTGTATGAAAGACACTCCAAGCATCAAAAGGATTTTATATTAAGGAGGCTTGAGTGGAAGAGACAACCCCATTTAAATGTGTCATTGCACACTTTACAAATATACAATATGGGTAAAATTTTGCTGTGCTAGTAGCTGAGAAACATATGCAAAGAGCAGACAAGATACGTCAGATACAGTATAATGAAAACACCAGATTCAAGGAGTTTTAAAATCAGGAACAAAATATAAGTATTAATTCTCTCTGTTGATAATAAGTTCCTTGCAAGATGGCAAGTTCTCTTTCAGAAGGTAAAGAAGATGAATGAAGTCATCAACAAACCAAGACAAAGTTGGGAGAGTGGCCTAATGGTTAAGGTGCTTTCCTTGCAAGCACAAGGTGCAGGATTTAAGACTCACAAGGGATAATTGGCTATGCTTAAAATTGCTTGCAAGGGCAGTTAGCTTAGTACAAACCTATAAACCTAAGTGGAAAGAGAAGATTAGCAGACATCTATCACACAGATGTCTTAAAACCATGGAGGGATGCTAAAGCTTCTGTAGTCAGCCTGGGAGCTGATATTGACAGGTTTGAAGTTCATTGTAAAAGATATTTCATTTAGATGCAAAGGAATTCTTACCCCCTCTACATTTTGCATTGATCAGACCTGTTATCAAATACAATGCCCCTTTTGAAATGTATTTTACTAGCGATATAAAGCAACTGAAAAAGCACTATAGGTTCCTAACTAAAAATGATCACAGGTTTAAAAGACAAGAGCTGACAAGAGAGGCTGGTAGCACATTCCCTTTATTCAGTGTCATATAGACTTCCTGAACTTTGCCTTGCCTTTTGGGCCATTAAGGATCCAGTAGTCCAAAACTTCTTATATCTTCACAAAGCAAACAGTCCCATTAACACCAGAACCAAGGATCTAATCCTGCTTCAGCAAATAAACAAAACACAACAGAGAGACCAATTTATCATGCAGTACTTACCCCTTATCTGGAACAAAAGTCCAAATAAAGCAATGTGACAGACTTTCTTCCTTCAAAAAAGAGCTAGACAACTGAATGGATATCCACAGATTCACCCCCTACTGGTATGACTGTCTTGTTGCTCCTTGAAAAAACAGGTAAGATCTAAAGGGTGTAGGAAAGGCAAGATGTAAATGACCACAGGGCCTATTTGCAATGTATATTCTATAATACCAGAACTATGATACCAGGGATTCAAATCCTAGCAGATGAAAAAGACAAAACTTTGTCTAAAGCCTAGAAACATGAAGTAAAGTAGCTGTCATTGAGACCTAAGAGTTTTTTTTCCCCTGAGCTACCTCACTGAACAAATTTAATACATTATACACACTGCACCATGGGAGAAGATAAACTTAAAAGTGTAGAGAATAACAGAGTCCCAAAAAAGCAGTAAGGGAAGAAGTATAGAAAATACTTAATTTGAATGTTATTGAGTGAATGGAGCAACCTGTTTCTGTTGATCTCTAAGCCAAATGGTTCCACAGACGTTTTAGTAATTCCAGAAACTGAAGGAGATATCGAAATGTAATACTTAACCAATGCTCAGAGTGGATGCGCTCATAAATAGGACAGGTAGGGCAGGGTGTTTTAAGCAATGTAGATTTAATCAAGGGGGTACTAGTAGATTTCCTTTAGCCCTGTAGCCAAAAAGAAGGTCTTTTACATTATACCGTCTTTCCTTTTGGACATGCTGGAGCTCCTACCACCTTTAAAAGGCTCATGGATAATGTTCTGAAGCCTCATGCTCAGTACTCTGCTGCATTTCATGATGATGATGGAGTCATTCATTCAGAGGACCTGGAGCCACATTTAACCAAAGTACAAGGTATGTTGGATTCATTAAGACAGACAGAACTTACAGGTAATGCAACTAAAAGTAAGTTTTGCATGTCAGGAGATGTCATGTGGTTGGACCAGAATGATTCAACCCCAAATCAAACAGAAAAGAAGCTCTCAAAATCTTGCTTCTGCCCAGATGCACCGGGAGCCATTGAAAGCTGGAGTGGGGGGGGGGTGAGAGGGGCACTTAATGATCTAAAAAGGGCAATTTTTTAAAACTATTTACTACCAAAAACATAGGTTCACTTGGAGGACATTTTAAGCTTAGCCAATTTCCATTTTGGTGCTTGAATTAACATTTCCTGATTGGTCTTACCTATCCAATGGCTGATAATTGTACATTAGCCCTAGTGAGAATAAGTGTGATCACACCATAGATAATTTGCGGGAACCCATGTAAGGAATGCAGCATTTAGGAACTGCCTCTATCCATTAGTGGCATGAGGTGCAATCCTGGAGTACATTTTTTATTACCCATCCTTAGATCTAGGTTGCATTTGAATATGGACAGGGATGAGCTGTGTTTTACTTGAAGAGGTAGTCTGTTCTGGAACAGTGGTAGCCTCTGTGATATATATCCATCTCTCCACAGTATTCAGTTTAGATACTTGGACTGAGTATTTCTGATGCCATTTGACTTGCTGATGTTCAGTAGGTCCATCAGTATTAGGTCGGAGGATGCCTTGTATGCCAGACACATCACCTCTAAGCACTCTGTAGGATACTAAGTATAGTGATAAATCTTTGAGGTGGTCCATGCAAGACCTATTGTTTAGGTCTTGTATCCTTTTAGTAAGGTATCTCTGTGGCTATTCCAATTGTTGCATGGGTCTGGACAGATACAAACCAAAGTGGGCATTATATGAAATGATTGACCTAATTAGACCTTTGCAAAGGAGGACAATAACATCTCTAGATCTAATCACAATCAATTTGTTTATAAGCTGTGCAATATAGAAAGACTTTCTTATGACTCTGGGCACATGTTGGTCAAATGTTAGGTCACTGTACACAGAAGTTCCCAAATACCAAACAACTGGATCAATTCTCAGGGGACATTGTCAATATGGCATTTCCCTGGAGTAGATGACTTCCCAAAGGATATGATAATGTCATTCCAACTTCTGATCATTAATAGTAAATAGTGCAAAATACCAGAGCTGGATCATGGTTAAATGGGGCCCTAGGCAGGGTAATAGATTGGGCACCCCAGAGCAGCCCATCCTGCAGCAACCCCCTACTGGTCCAGCAGCAGCCCTCTCCTCAGCCACTCCAGTGTTCCATTACTTGACAATTTCTCCTCAGTTACTGTAAACACTGTTCAAACATGTCAGCATGCATACTGTTTTCTTATTTACATCTACAATGATTACAGAAATTGAAATAACATAGCACAAACACTGAGCCATTTGCTAAACAAATAATACAGTCTCGCAATGAAAACAGACTTAGCATGAGCAGTAAACTTCTCTGCCTCGAAACTCACATTCATTGAAATGACATGAAAACCCACATTCATTTTGTATCTGGCAACTGGAGGACTAAGCTTACTTCTGGGCTGTCTTAAAACCATAGGCGCCTTACACATTTTTAGGGCCATGCATACATGCATGTGTTCTTTGATTTACCTTCCTGATTGTATTAAGTTATATTCCTTGTATAATATGGTACCACTTGCTAGAATGTGTTTTAAATTTGTAGTTTTGTACAGTCTTCTAGTAAGCAATGAAACAAAATGTATGAACCAATAATGACAAAACTCTCCATTTCAGAGAATTTCAACCATAAGAGGTTAATCAAACTTTTGTCATTACAATCCACCAATATCAGTAAATATGCAAAATCTCTGCAGAAGTAAGTCATCTAAATAATTCCACATTAAAGGGATCTGTAACTAATGAAGAAGTTATATTTCATTGTTTCATCTACAAATAAAGTACCTGTTGCCCTTGAAGTATAAAATGCCTATGTTACATTAAAATAATGATAAGCTAGTAATATTGCAATAGAGAATGGATGGCAAACTGACAGCAAATTCATAGCTAGTAGGTAACGCCTCCAAAGGAGAACATTCACAGGACTGCACATCCGCTCTCTT